>NC_058374.1:66805378-67108409 GCF_018350175.1 Felis catus | reverse complement strand
ATTTTCAGCCAAATAGGAAAGAACAAACACGTGTAAAGAAGACATGGACGTTTACAATACGATTTCACTCATGTGTTGAATTTAAGAAACGAAACAAATGAACAAAATAAAAAAGACAAACCAAAAAACAGTCTCCTAACTAAAGAGAACAGACTAGTTACCAGAGGGGAGGTGGGTAGGAGGATGGGTGAAATCGGTGATGGGGATTAAAGAGTGCACTTATCATGATGAGTACTGAGTAATGTATGGAACTGTTGAATCACTATGTTGTACACCTGAAACTGATATAATAATTATACTGGATGGGGCGCCTGGGTGGCGCAGTCGGTTAAGCGTCCGACTTCAGCCAGGTCACGATCTCGCGGTCCGTGAGTTCGAGCCCCGCGTCGGGCTCTGGGCTGATGGCTCAGAGCCTGGAGCCTGTTTCTGATTCTGTGTCTCCCTCTCTCTCTGCCCCTCCCCCGTTCATGCTCTGTCTCTCTCTGTCCCAAAAATAAATAAAAACGTTGAAAAAAAATTTAAAAAAATATACTGGAATTAAAATTTTAAAAAGTATTTTAATTAAAAGACGACATGGATTTGTTAAAGAATAGGACTGTGAATGTGATCTAGGTGAAAGCAAATTTGTACAGAAGGCTTAAACTGTATCAGAGTAAAGTAATACTGAAAAGGACACAGAAATTTCTGGTATGGAGATGGCAAATAGGGTGTCTTAGAAACATAGATATCAAAGTATTCTTTAAATTTAATTTGGAAACCACACTATGCTGTGGAATCCTTTTCGGGTTAATACAAGTAGTAAAAAATATTGTTTTTTTTTTTTTTTTAATTTTTTTTTTCAACGTTTATTTATTTTTGGGACAGAGAGAGACAGAGCATGAACGGGGGAAGGGCAGAGAGAGAGGGAGGCACAGAATCGGAAACAGGCTCCAGGCTCTGAGCCATCAGCCCAGAACCCGACGCGGGGGTTCGAACTCACGGACCGCGAGATCGTGACCTGGCTGAAGTCGGACGCTTAACCGACTGCGCACCCAGGCGCCCCAAAAACATTGTTTTTGGAAGAGATTTTTTAGAAAAATGCATGCGTATATAGCTCATGACACTTGTTTAACTTTTATTTTTTAAAGTTTATGTATTTATTTTGAGAGAGGGAAATCCCAAACAGGCTATGCACTGTCACTGCAGAGCCTGATGTGGGGCTTGAACTCAAGAATCATGGTATCATGACCTAAGTCAAATTCCAGAGTCAGGCACTTAACCGCCTGGTTTTGTTTTGTTTTGTTTTGTTTTGTTTTGTTTTGTTTTGTTTAAACCAAACACTCAGGTGCCTGGGTGGCTTACTGGATTAAGCATCTGACTCTGGAATTCAGCTCAGGTCATAATCTCAGGGACATGGGTTCAAGCTCTGTGCTGGGCTCCGTGCTTACAATGTGGGGCCTGCTTGGGATTCTCTCTGCCCTCCTCTGTCTGCCCCTCCCCCACTCATACTTTCTCTCTCAAAAAATAAATAAATAAACCTCAAAACAAACAAACCAAACACTTAGGTAAGTATTTACAAAATATCAATGTTATAAAAAGGATTTACAGATAATTTGGTAGCTGTTCTGGTGCTTAGACACTGACGTTGAGATGAATTGAAGAAAGGCAGACTGGAATCAGAGATACCATTTGGGAAGAAAATATAATAGTTTTGACAATTGCTTGATGTTTGAGTTAATAGTTTTCTTTATGTCTTATAAATACATAGTTTATATATTTATATTTTAATATTTAATAACCAAAATACATCGGCACTTCAAAAATTTTACTAAAGTTTTATGTTCTTTTAAAAAATCATATGAGTGCCTGGGTAGCTCAGTTGGGTAAGCATCCGACCCTTGATTTTGACTTAGGTCATGATCTTATGGTGGTAAAATCAAGCCCCTCATGGGGCTCCATGCTGGGAGTGGAGCCTACTTAAGATTCTCTCTCTTCCTCTCCCTCTGGTCCTCCCACCGTGTGTGTGTGCATGTACATGTGCTCTCTCTCTCTCAAAAAAAACCAAAACCAAACAAACAAAAAAAACCCAAAAAATCCACTAACAAATAAATAAAAAACCATAACTTATTTTTAGGCGTGCCTGGCTGGCTTAGTCAGTAGAGCATGGATGGAACTCATGATCTTGGGGTCGTGAGTTCGAGCTCCACGTGGGTATAGAGATTACTTAAATAACTTTTTTGAAAAACTCATGACTTGTTTTTAGTAGAATACTTCCCATATGTAGTATTCTATGGTTTACAATATATGAGATATTAGTAACACAGTAACTTTTCACCCTGTAAGGAATATACATCAGGAAAGACAAGCATTGTCTTTCTTCCCTCCTGCCTTCCCTCCTTTTTCTTTCTTCTTCTTTTTCTAATGGCTTATAACCCATAAAATAAAATAAATATCCGTAAGTCCACGCCTATATAAATAAATAATGAAAGAAAGAAAGAAATGGGGCAAGAGGGCAGCTTTTCCTTCTAGTAGAATTCCAATTAATAAAAATAGAAGGAAAGATGGAAATAGAAAATCACTATTAGGCAAATATCCTAGTGATTATTGTAGATAAGAATCATTGACAGATTTTGAAATTAGTGGATGAAAAGAAAAAAGATAATCATACTGTCAACACATCTTCCCATATTTATTAATCACAAAGACAAAATAATAATTTTACGGTGAAGAAATCCAGCAGACAACCACCTCAACCACATGATCAAAGTCAACATCAAAGTGGTGCTGTGGACTGAACTGCATCCCCCACAAATTCGTATGTTGAACCCTAAACCCCACTATGACTGTATTTGGAGATAGAATCTTTACTGAAGTACTTAAGATTAAAGGAAATTCTAAGAGTAGGGCCTTGATCTGATGGAATTAGTGTCATTAAAAGAAGAGATATCAGAGAGTTTATCTCTACACAGCACAAAGGCAGGTGTCTATAAGCCAGGAAGAGAGTCCTTACCAGAAACTGATCCTGTCAGACCTTGATTTGGGACTTCTAGCCTCCAAAACCATAACAAAACCAAAGTCTGCTCTTGAAGCTGCTGGGTCTATGGTATTTTGTTAGCACAGATTAAGACATATTGATAAAACATATGTGCACATATTGGCATCATGCACCTCCTGATAGGATGTACTGTGAAGGCCACAACATCACTTCTCTGGTATTATTAAAGTGTCATTTTTCTTTAATAATAAACTCAATCAAGTCTTGAGAAAACATTAGACATACCCAAATTGAAGAACATTCTACAAAATGTGTGTGTGTGTGTGTGTGTGTGTGTGTGTGTGTATTTATCTTCAGAAATCTACCACTTCTCACTACCTTTATTGCTGAGCTTGGCCCAAGTCAGATCATTTCCTGCTGAGATTATGGTCATAGCCACCTAACCAGCTCCCTCTTTCCAATCTCTAGCTTCCCTAAGTTTATTTCCAACCCAGTGGTCAGAGTGACCCTATTAAAGCATAGTTAGCTATGTCACGACTTAGTTCAATATAATCCACTGGCATCCTATCCCACTCACCAATTTTACGCCTTAAAAGGTCTGCCCTCGATGATAATCTGGTGATCATCTGGCCTTTTCTTCCCTGTACTAACCCCTCCCTTCTACTTCTCTAACATCATCTCTCAGTGTTTTTTTCCTGGCTCACTTTGCTGCAGCCATATTACCCACTTGGTTGTTCCTTAAACAGGGTCACGTGTGTTTTTACCTGAAGGTTTTTGCATTTGCTGTTTCTTCTACTAGGGATGCCTTTCCTCCAGTTCCCCCATGGATCATTTCTTCACTTCTTTCAGGTTTTTCTCATGGATGCCTATTCATTCATACCTTTTCTGATTATTTTCTTTAAAATACAAAACATTCCTACTACCCAAGCATTGTGTATACTCCTTTTTTTTTCCTATAGCATTAGTCACCATTAAGTATGTGTTACATTTTACTGATATTGTTTTATCTTTCTCTCTTCTAAAAATGAGGGCAAAAGTTTTTGCCCACTTTGTTTTCTGCTAGATCTCCAGTGCCTGAAATAGTGTTGCACATAGTTATTCAATACATGGTTGCATAGATGGGTAATAATTGCCATCTAGATTGAATTTAACCCATGAGGGAAAATGTAAAAAGGAAAGGAAAGAGGACCTTGCACCATGAATTGGGAGTTTGAAGATTTAGAGATCAGGAAGTGAAGGCCTGAAAAAAAGTCTAAAATACCTGAATTAGTGGCCTAGCAATAGAGAGTATCTCTGGGAAACAAACAAACAAATGAAAAAAAAAAAAAAAAAAGAAAGCAGTTAACTCTTAATTGCTATTTGGAATTCAAGGGCAATGTTTCCAGAAGAGAGATTTTGGTCATCCATAAACATTTACACACTATCAAATGATATGCACACAGTATCTACTTTTTAAAAACTTACAATCTAATGGGAAAGACATCTTTAAAACATAAATTCAAAGTAAATTAATAACCTTAATTATGCCTATGTACAATGTGAGTGTATAAAAGGGGCCCTTGGTCTAATCTAAGTGTGAGAGCATAAAGAAAAGAGTCTAGGGGTGCCCAGCTGGCTCAGCTGGTATTGTGTGCAACTCTTGATCTCAGGGTTGTGAGTTCAAGCCCCGTGTTGGGTGTAGAGAGTATTTAAAAATAAAAAAGAGTCTAAGACACTTTCACGATTGGGTAGAAGTTCTTCCAAATAAACAGGGGTAAAATGGAGATAAAGTGATGAAAGTACTTTAAATACAGTGTCATTTAGGCACTAAAACACTTATTGAACTGATGTAATGACTTACAAGTGGAAATGGAACTTAGGTTGAACCCTTTTTGCATCTTCATTATGAACTTCTCAAAGAAGTAAATTATCCCCTTGCCTTCCCATCACCAATTCTTAGTACCCTGGACACCTAGCTTTTCTTTCCCCTCTTCTACCACAATTATTCTCTATGGTTACAATTAGTTGTGTTGACCTGATAGATCCATTGATTCTTCTTCTGTCCTTGTTCCCTTTGGTTCCTCCCATACCTCCATTCCCATGTTCTACCTACCCTTTGACAATCACTTTATCACATTACTTCAGCCCAAATTGTCTTTCTTCTCCCAAAATGAACTCTCCCTTCCTTCCACCCAACTTGCCGATTTCAGCTAATAGTACTATTCTCTCAATTGTCTAGATTTAGGGATATTTTTGAAAACCACTTTATAAATTCATAATCTCTGATTGGAAGGACCCTCCAAGACCTTTTATTTTATTTTTTATATTATTTATTATTAAAATTTTTTTAAGTTTATTTATTTATTTTTGAGAGAGAGAGAGAGAGAGAGAGAGCGCGAGCCTGAGCACGAGTGGGGGAGGGGCAGAGTGAATAAGAGAGAGAGAATCCCAAGCAGGTTCTGCACTGTCAGCATGGAACCAATGTGGGACTCGAACTCATAAACCTTGAGATCATGACTTGAGTCAAAATCAAGAGTTGGACACTTAATTGAGCCACCCAGGCATCCCCTACGTTACATATTTTATGTTTATTTATTTTTGGGACACAGAGAGAGACAGAGTGAGCGAGCAGGAGAGGGACAGAGAGAGAGGGAGACACAGAATCTGAAGCAGGCTCCAGGCTCTGAGCCATCAGCACAGAGCCTGACGTGGGCAGGGCTCAACCCACAAGCTGTGAGATCATGACCTGAGCTGAAGTCGGAGGCTCAACCTACTGAACCACCCAGGTGCCCCACGCTATATATATATATATTTTTATATGAAATTTATTGACAAATTGGTTTCCATACAACACCCAGTGCTCATCCCAAAAGGTGCCCTCCTCAATACCCATCACCCACCCTCTCCTCCCTCCCACTCCCCATCAACCCTCAGTTTGTTTTCAGTTTTTAACAGTCTCTTATGCTTTGGCTCTCTCCCACTCTAACCTCTTTTTTTTTTTTTTCCTTCCCCTCCCCCATGGGTTCCTGTTAAGTTTCTCAGGATCCACATAAGAGTGAAACCATATGGTATCTGTCTTTCTCTGTATGGCTTATTTCACTTAGCATCACAGTCTCCAGTTCCATCCACGTTGCTACAAAAGGCCATATTTCATTTTTTCTCATTGCCACGTAGTACTCCATTGTGTATATAAACCACAATTTCTTTATCCATTCATCAGTTGATGGACATTTAGGCTCTTTCCATAATTTGGCTATTGTTGAGAGTGCTGCTATGAACATTGGGGTACAAGTGCCCCTATGCATCAGTACTCCTGTATCCCTTGGATAAATTCCTAGCAGTGCTATTGCTGGGTCATAGGGTAGGTCTATTTTTAATTTTCTGAGGAACCTCCACACTGCTTTCCAGAGCGGCTGCACCAATTTGCATTCCCACCAACAGTGCAAGAGGGTTCCCGTTTCTCCACATCCTCTCCAGCATCTAGAGTCTCCTGATTTGTTCATTTTGGCCACTCTGACTGGCGTGAGGTGATACCTGAGTGTGGTTTTGATTTGTATTTCCCTGATAAGGAGCGACGCTGAACATCTTTTCATGTGCCTGTTGGCCATCCGGATGTCTTCTTTAGAGAAGTGTCTATTCATGTTTTCTGCCCATTTCTTCACTGGGTTATTTGTTTTTCGGGTGTGGAGTTTGGTGAGCTCTTTATAGATTTTGGATACTAGCCCTTTGTCCGATATGTCATTTGTGAGTATCTTTTCCCATTCCGTTGGTTGCCTTTTAGTTTTGTTGGTTGTTTCCTTTGCTGTGCAGAGGCTTTTTATCTTCATAAGGTCCCAGTAATTCACTTTTGCTTTTAATTCCCTTGCCTTTGGGGATGTGTCGAGTAAGAGATTGCTACGGCTGAGGTCAGAGAGGTCTTTTCCTGCTTTCTCCTCTAAGGTTTTGATGGTTTCCTGTCTCACATTTAGGTCCTTTATCCATTTTGAGTTTATTTTTGTGAATGGTGTGAGAAAGTGGTCTAGTTTCAACCTTCTGCATGTTGCTGTCCAGTTCTCCCAGCACCATTTGTTAAAGAGGCTGTCTTTTTTCCATTGGATGTTCTTTCCTGCTTTGTCAAAGATGAGTTGGCCATACGTTTGTGGGTCTAGTTCTGGGGTTTCTATTCTGTTCCATTGGTCTATGTGTCTGTTTTTGTGCCACCACGCTATATATTTTTAAATACTACCTTTGTCTTATCACTCTTTCATTCACAAAGTTTAAATGGTTTCCTATATTTTATCAATCAAACCCTTCGGCTTTCAAGATTCTACTCACCTTATTTCTCTTGGTGTTGCAACACACCTTCTTTGTGGTGTATGCATAAGCAAGTGTGTTTAGTGCTGCCATTATCTTTTGCTAATTTAATGCGCACTGACACCTTAGTGTGTCCATATCTCTTTTTATCTTTATTCTTGATGTCAGTAGAAAGAAGTAATTTACTTACGTATTTATTTTAAAGTTTCTTTCTTTATTTTGAAAGAGAAAGAAAATTCCAGGCAGGCTCCAGGCTGTCAATGCAGAGCCTGACATGGGGCTCAATCCCACAAACTGTGAGATCATGACCTGAACCGAAATTAAGAGTCAGGCATTTAATCAACTGAACCACCCAGGTGCACCCAAAGAAGTCCTTTAAATAGTAATTTTGAGATGTCTTTGGAGTAAAACTTGAGTTTAACAACTATTTTCCTGTCAGAAATAGTTCCTAACAACTATTTTCCTATTTCCCTTTGGACTTCTGCAAAAATTGGAGGAGTAGTTTGGGATCATAAAACAAACACAAATGTCACCAGTTCCTTCTGTCTGAGGGGGGTCTTTCCTGGTGGAGTCCACTGTGAAATAACTGTTACCAGATTGGATCAAGGAAATGAGAGTCAAGTTATATACCGATTTAGGTAAAGCATCTTACAACGTAACCTGTGTGTTTTTACCTAAAAACCACTGATTCTACCAAACAGATATCTGAATAAGGAAAATTGAGAGATCTACATGTAAAGACTTTGTATTCTCTTATTTAATGTGTTGTTGTTTTGAGGGGAGATAAATCTAAGCACATGTTCATTGCAGAAGTTGGTGAAATACTTATCATATAATTGTAGATTATAATTAATTTTAACTTCATATTTTGCTGTAGGTTTTCTGAAATACAGTTAAGAATGAAAAACCTAGAGCTTCATTAATCTTTTGGTTTCAGGGTTTCCAGAGCCATGAGAATTTGAAAAATATCCAGGTGGAGGTCACACGAAAAGAAAATGGTGAGAAAATAGAAAATGAAAGCAGGAAATTCAGTTAAGAGATATGAAAAAAAAGTGGTGGTATTGATGGATAAATAAAAGAGGAGGGGTAGTAAACGGTGAAATGTTCTCATATAAAAATAACTAATAAATTATCTTTCAGTGATTCAGTTCTATAATATTCCCCCCCCCAAAAAAAACCCCACAAAAACACAAAGAATGAATGACTATCCCAAAATGCTTATCAAGTTGAGTCCTGCACAGTTAGAAGAAAAAAAAAAAACACACTCCTCTTAACGAACTTGGCTCAAGACTTTGGCTCAAGACCAGCATGACTTAATAGCTGTAATTTGCATTTGAATGCAATTAACTGGGCCAGTACTTTGGGGTAATCAAGCTGTGTGCAATACGCGTAAGCTGCAAGCTCAACAAAAGTCCAAAGCACTGGAGAGAAATCTTTACTCTTTGAATTTCCCTTAGATTTGGAATCCTGGTGTAAGCCCTTAAACACAGTTTTAGATTTCAGAACTCTGATTTTAAGTGTGGACACAGAAATTTAACTTTTCTCTACCTGTTTATTCTTAATGAAAAGAAATTTAGATACTCGCCATTAGTTTTCCTTAGAAGAAGAATTTCACTATTTTTATAAAAGTGATTGATGTTACATTTTAAGAATTTCAAGAAATATTAAAAGGTACAAAGAAGGAAATGAAAAAATCCCTCAAACCCACCCAGAAATGACTCCCAGTACTCAAAATAAGCATAAATGAGAAAAATGTGAAGAAAATGTGTAGTTAGTTAAAACTTTGATTTTTCTAGTAATGTTATGAGTCATTAAAAAATAAATTTACAAGATGTGAACAAACTCCTTTTATCATGAGGTTAACTACTGTAAGTATTTAAGCTCACCTTGTGTTACTTTGCAGTATATGTTCTTCATATGCAAACACTTGTACTGTAGGCTGAGATTTTCTAAGCCTAAAGAATAAAAAGTATAGTGAAATTAACAGTGAAGAACAAAGAACCCAGAACAGGGAGTCGAGATATCTAGATTTTAAATGAGCTCTGCCAATTGGGTAGTGTACGTGTGCGTATTGGGGCAGGTTGGGTGTGGGGGTGGGGAGAAAGAGAGTGGGGGAAGGGGCGGCAGCTGGAGGTGGTGAGCAATTCTCCTCTCAGGAACTGTTTCCCAGTCTGTAAAATGGAAGGGGTGTACTAATTGTAAAATGTTCTCCATCTCCAAAATTATAGAAGCCTAGCTTACATTCGCCACTTTACAGAAACTCAGGCGCTCTGGTTTTCTTCCTGATAGTTTGAATGTAACCTTTAATAGACACTACAGTTTGGAAATAGTCTCTCTGAGAACTATAACCAGTAGGCAGCAGACTATCTACAATGAAAACTTGTTCTGTGTTGAAATCAAAGCATAGCATACCCTTCTGGGAATCACTTATTTGTTGAACAAATAAGTACTGGCTGCACTCTTGAATTTTCCACAGATTCTGCCCTTTTAGTAATTTACAGTCTAGTTGAGGAGTTAAAAAGTGATCATAACAATAACAAAGACATTAATGAAATGTGATGAAGATCTGAAAGAGGAAAAAAATCACACATCTGGTGCAGAGGCAGAGTGAAATCACAAATAGGTTGAAGAAAGGGTGATTTTTGAGTTGGGCCTGAACTATAGATAAGATTTTGACAGATAGTTGTTTGTTGGGAAGGCTTCTGTTTCCTCATATGTTACATGGAGGTGATAACTGTACTCAGCCTCTAGAGATGAAAGAATTATGTAAAATAATGCATGTTAGTCACTTCACACATTACAATGGCATGGTGTGAGCGTCTCATAAACGCTTTCCATTGTTATTAATGAGGAAAATGAATAAAACAAAAAGAATCACTAAAGGAAAATTGGTATTTCTGATTGTGGTATTAAGGGTTGGTTTCCTAGAGACTGTTTTCAAAAAGATTTCTGAGGAGATGGCTGTCTAGGCATGCTCTTCCAAAGCTGGTTGTTTGCACATAAAGTTGTAATCAGAACTTTTTCTTTTAATCTTTCTGCTAGCAGCAAAAAGGAAGAAGCAAATAACTTTTAATGACTGATTAGAATGTGAAAACCAGAAAAAACACTGGGTAGATGGCCTAGAGGGAAAAAACTCGTGAGACAGTTGCTCTAATGCATGTTGTAGCTTCTTTTTGGCTGCCTGTTCACTGTGTGCTAGAATCTTTCTTCTGAATGTACCTTAGACAGGTGCAGCTGCAGCATCTGTATCTGTTTCTTAAAACACTTCGTATTACAAAGATATTTACCATAAAATTAGCTAGTTTTACAGGGCACTTATTGTGAGTTAGTGCTGTGATTAACATACGATAAAACTCTTTCAATCTCCAAAACAACTCTATAAGGTGAAAAATACATTGCCGACGTATAAGAAGCTGAGACTTAGGTCCCATATCTTGCCCAAAGTCACTTAGTCATTCAGCTTATCTTTAATGATCCATATTATGTGTCAGACACTGTTGTGGGACCTACAAATACATGACTGAATAAAACAGAAAAGAGGGGTGCCTGGGTGGTTCAGTTGGTTAAGTGGCTGACTTTGGCTCAGGTCATGAATTCAAGGTTCATGGGTTAAGACTCTCTCTCTCCTGCTCTGCTGTCAGCACAGAGCCCACTTTGGATACTCTGTACCCTTCTTTCTCTGCCCCTCCCAGCTGGTTCTCTCTCTCTTTTAAAAATAAATAAACATTAAAAAACACATTAAAAACATTAAAAACAAAAGACCCAGAAAGGTCTCTGCTATCTTGAAGCTCATATTCAAATGGAGGCAGACAATAATACAAAAAAATTATCAACAAGAAAATATAACCTAGTGAAAAGGGCTATGAAGAAATAAAATAGTGATGATAGTGAATAACTGGGGGTACACAGTGCTGGCTTCATGGGTGAATGGTTAGTGCACTCACACAACGCCCTGGGCTTAGAGGGCCTTTGCTATTAATTTAATGCTCTACTATCACTGTCTTTAAAAAATATATATATAGTTTTTTTTTAAGATTATGTATTTATCTCTCAGAGAGAGAGAGAGTGCATGCACATGCAAGAGCAAGGGAGGAGCAGAGAGAGAGGGAGAGAGAATATTTCATGAAGGGGTCCAAGCCATGAACTAACTATGAGATCATAACCTGAGCTAAACCAAGAATTGAACACTTAACTCACTGAGCCACCCAGGCACACTATCTACTACCACTGTCTTAAAATGCTTAATAATTTTATCTTTGGATTTGTGTTTCATGAGGGAGATCTGATAAAAGACTAGTGCATCTGGGTAAGTAGAGGACATAAGGCAATATCCATGTCCTGCATTCTTGGTGGCACCATTCTCCTATAGCTTTTGTGATGTCCTGTGAGCATAGAAATCTGGTTGATCTATAATGTGTGGGAGTTTGGTGGGATTCAAAGCCAGTATAAGTATGAGGTAAACATGTTATGTGTGTGTAAGCAGGGATGCTGATACTTTGAGAGGCTATACTTCCCTTGGACCAGAACTTGCTTCAAATAAAAAAAAGAAAGCAGTGGCATTCTAAGAAATACACTGACCAAAGAACCCTATCATATTCTTTCTTAGTCATCACTTCCCCGTGGGTACTATTAATGATGATGTAAAAGGAAAACAAAGACAGGGAAAAGTAGTTCCTCTTCCTTTCAGTTCTTCCTTACTCATCTGTAAGCCAAAGGTAGAAAGTGTTAGTAGAATATAGATGTATCAACAAGTGAAATAAAAAAAGTTGAGTTCGTTTTGTGCAATGTTTTCACAGTTAAGAATGAAATTCATATGCATGTATGTACTACACAATAGGAACTGTATAATTTTGATAATTCCACATGTGAGTTAATTGCTCTATTCATAGTTAAAGCTGGCATTGCACAATGTAAAGATGAATGGTAAAATTAATGTTAATAATTAAAAATTTTAAACTTTTCTTTGTGGAAAGTAATATTAAATAGCAAATAAATACCATGACAAGTTGAGCGAGAGTTCAGAAGAAAGAGCTTTATATTTTAACATCTTTTTTTTTAAGTTTATTTATTTTGACAATGAGAGAGAGAGAGAGAGAGAGAGAGAGAGAGAATGCATGAGCTGAAGAGAGGCAGAGAGAGGGAGAGACAGAATCCCAAGCAGGCTCCACACTGTCAACACAGAGCCCAACGTGGGGCTTGAACCCATGAACTATGAGATCTTTACCAGAGCTGAAATCAAGAGTCAGACACTCAACCAACTGATCCACCAAGGCTCCCCTGTATTTCAGCATCTTTTTTTATTTTTTAAATGTTTTTATTTATTTTTGAGACAGAGAGAAACAGAGCATGAGCAGGGGAGGGGCAGAGAGAAGGAGACACAGAATCTGAAACAGGCTCCAGGCTCTGAGCTGTCAGCACAGAGCCTGATGCGGGGCTCGAACTCACAGACTGTGAGATCATGACCTGAGCTGAAGTCGGACGCTTAACCGACTGCGCCACCCAGGTGCCCCAAGTATTTTAGCATCTTTAACAGAATTTTTATATTGCTTTTCTAACAAGATGCTCTTCATTTTCATTTTGCATTGGGACATGCAAATCATGTAGCTGGCCCTTGTGGGGGTGCTACCTCAGATGGGATGATCAGGAGAGGTCTCTCTGAGGAGAAAAATTTAAGTTGATACCTAAAAGTTCAAAAGGAGCCTACCATGGGAATATTTGGGGAAAGAGCATTACAGGTAGAGGAAATTAGCTACCGCAAAGTCTCTAAGGCAGGAGAGAATTCTTTGTGTTGAAGAAACAGAATGAAGGCCAGTATCACCACAATGTAGTAGTTACGACTTAGAGTAACAACCGATAATGTTAGGGGTGCATGGTTGGCTCAGTTGGTAGAGCATGAGACTCCTGATCTTGGAGGTTCTGAGTTCAAGCCCCATATTGGACATGGAGATAACTTAAAAAGTTTTTTGTTTTGTTTTTTAAAACCCACTGATTAAAGAGAAAGAAAGAAAGAAAGAAAGAAAGAAAGAAAGAAAGAAAGAAAGAAAGAAAGAAAAAGATAAGGCTAGAATCTGGAGAGGCCAGAGTGTGAAGTGTCCTAAAGTCTAGAAGAACTTTATTTCTGTTACGTAGCTCTTGGAAGGTTTCAGGCAGGGGAATGCTATAAATGACATAGATTTTAAAAGATCACTCTTTCTGCAGTGTGGAAGTGAGAGTGGGCTCAGGGAGACCATCCTGAGTGATCTATATCTGAAGAATTCCTCACCCTTGCAGAAAAAAACTCATCATAGTTTTGTTACAATTTCTATTATCGCACTTATGGATTTCCAAATTTGTTTTCTTGAACTAGACTGTAAGCTCCTGGTAGACCTGACTGTCTGTGCTCCTCATAGACTCTACTTTCCACTATTGCTGGCATATAGCTTTACCACTAATTCTGTCTACAGGCATTTATTAAATATTAGTTGAGTAACTGAAATAGGATTTAAACTATACTATGGTAAACAGCTCTTCCCTTAGAGTTTTCTTCAACTTAAGATAATAAATTAGGTGAGCTATGATGTAAGGGGTTAGATAGCAGCTAGAAAAGTATCTAAATTAAATACAAAGATAATTTACAAATTTGGAAATTTTGGGGAAATAACTCAGTCCTCAAAGGAAATTTTAATTTTTATACTGCTTTTTCCTGAAACCGAGCAGAAAGCTACAGCTGTTACTGGTGCTAATGTTTTGGCCAGAAGTTCTAGCCTGATGGGTTGGAACTGAAGCTGGGTTAATACATATTTTGATTGGTTTGCATGCTATGTAAATGTGGTGCTGAATTTGTTGTTGATGCTGTGAACTAAGGAGTTTTCACATAAAGGTCTGATTTTTCCTTATCTCTTGAGAAGTAACAAACATACAAACAAAAAGCTTGGCAGCATTGGGTCTGCATTCCAGCAGGCCAGAGCTGGTGATGGCCACTGTCTTTGTAAGAGGCCTGGTGTTTTCTATTTTATCAGTCCTTACTCTGCCTGCTCAGACTCATGTTAAGTGACCTGCCTGGCTAATTGCTTGGTAGAATTTGTGTTTGTGACATCTCCTACTGAGACTTACGTAAGCTGGTGCTATTTTAATTTATTTTTTAATGTTTACTTACTTTTGAGAGAGAGAGAGAGAGAGAGAGAGAGAGACAGACAGACAGACAGACAGAGCATGAGTGAGGAAGGGGCAGAGAGAGAGGGAGACACAGAATCCAAAGCAGGCTCCAGGTTCTGAGCTGTCAGCACAGTTCCCTCCGCGGCCAATGGGAAGCTCGAACTCATGAACCCGGAGATCATGACTTGAGCTGAAGTCATGGGGTTAACTGAGTGAGCCACCCAGGCGCCCCTTAAATAAGATCTTTTGGGGTGCTTGCATGGCTCTGTCCATTAAATACCTGACTCTGGATTTTGGATCAGATCCTGATCTCATGGTGGTGAGATCCAGCGCCGTGTCAAGCTGGGCTCTATGTTGGGTGTGGAGCCTGCTTAAGATTGTCTCTCTCCCTGTACAGCTTCCATGCTTATGTGTGTGCATGCTCTCTCTCTCTCTCTCTCTCTCTCTCTCTCTCTCTCTCTGTCTCTCTCTCTCTCTCTCTCACACACACACACACACACAATAAAGAAATAAGATTCTTCTAAAAGGTCTTACATTATTTATATTTCTCTTTAGTTTTCTTGCTAAATTTGCTTGGCTTTAGTTGCCTTCCTTGCAGCGTTTATCAACCCAAGAAGCAAGGAAGCCAATTCAGAGCCACCCAGTCCCACCTGGGACTGCCAGGGCTGGAGGAAATGGTGCTCTGGTTTGTTAATAGATAAATACTGAGGGGAGGACAGGCTCTCTGGAGGGCAGAGGAGAGCTGTGCCACTAATTTAGTCTACAGAAGGATACTCCCTATCTCTGCTCTCTTTACCTCCTAGCCTTGTGTCTGTTAAGACTCAGGGGTATGGAGGTTTAGGGACAGAATACCTTTTCAAACTATACACAATGATATATCACACAGGCCTTCATTTAAGGCCATTACACGCGTCTTGTTTGTCCCAGAGTGTGCTGCCTCCTCTGACCCTTGCTGCTGGATCTCTGCTGGCTAGGGTGACTGGGTGTGCGAATTTAGGATGTCAGTACTTGGGGCTGTGTCTTCACTGGGAAGGTGCCATTTAATCTATTACACTGTTTTGTACGAACCCGCATGTTTATTTAGAGAAATGTATGTGGCAGTCCACAAAAGATACTCTGTGGCGAAGCTAATAAAGGCTGTTGCTACAGAGCTATCTCAAGGCATGTGGAAGCACAATAGTCACAAGCAGAAACCACAATGGCTCAATGTTGATAGAATCCCGGGATTGGGAGGTGCTTTTTGAAGGCCAGGAAGGGGAGAAAAAAAAAAAAAAAAAAGGCAGTGTGTGAGGTTTTACTACACAGCAGGTCTTGGTGGATATTCAGTTCTGGGAACACTTGGTACCAGGGTGCAGTTCATTTACTAGCGTGCACATGACTTAACAGAAACGCATTCAGGAGTCTCGGAGTAAATCGTTTCCATATTCCACGCGGGCTGGTAAACGGCCGACGGACTGCAGAAGAGCCCAGCTGCCCAGACAGTGGCCAAACCGGGGAGCCGGTTTAGCACGAACGATTGACTCCCGGGAGGGAGGGCGATCCGCGGGGGGCTGGGGAAGGGGGTCAAAGTCCAAGCTGGAGAGAGGACAATAAGCCTAAGGGTGGAAACAAAGCGGCCCCAGGGTGGCAGCTGACCGATTCCCGGCGCTGCGCTCGTGCTCCAAGCTCAGACTTTTAGCAAAGGCGCAGGGCGAGCACCCGCTGCTGCGTTCTCCCAGAAGAGCCTAGAAGGGCGCACGGGCTCGTCGCCCTCGGGCGTGGGCAGCCCGCGGCCGGCATCCCTCCCCCGCGCGCCTCCCTGCCCAGCAGCGCCAGGCAGTGCCCGCCGAGGGCAGGGCGGGGCGCAGGCCGGGGGAGGGCGAGCTGGGGCCGGGCCGTGCGGCCGCCGCTGACGCAGTGCGGGGCCGGAGCCCTGAGCGCCCAGGCGGGCGTGGAGCGTTTTAGCCCGACCGCCCGCAGGCCGCGTCCCCACCGGAGGGGGCAGGGCGCACTTACCGGCCGTCAGGAAGCCGCGGGCGGCCTGCTGGCTCCGCCGCCGCCGCCGCCGCCGCCGCGCTCGCCTTTCAAGCGCGCCTCGTCCCCGCCCCAGATCCTGGGGGGTGAACGGGGGAGAAGGGGCGGGCGTCCGCCAGTCGCGAATCACCTCCTCCTCCTCCTGCCTCAGCGCCGCCGCCACCTTTCCATTCAGTCGCCCAACATGGCTGGAGCGCGGCGGAGGTGAGCCGGTCGCCCCCTGCCGCTCCAGTCTGCGAAGCCCGAGCGCCGCGGCTCCGGCGGTGCGTCGGCTCTGCGGTGCAGAGGCCCAGGGGCCCTGCTGTCGCCGGCCGCCAGCATGTGGGGCGCCCCGGACGAGAGCTCGGTGCGGGTGGCTGTCAGGTGAGGACCGACGCGGCGGCGGGAGGGCTGCGGGTTGGCGGGCTGAGGGCGCGGCGAGGACGCGCTCTCGTCCAGGGCAGCCGTGGCCGCGGTGCCGAGACCTGAGGGGGCGGTCTGGCGGGAGGCCGGCGTTTGGGTAAACTGAGGCTGCGTATCCCCGCCGGCAGGGCGCGCGCGGGGAGACCCTGCAGCCCCCGCGCCGGCGGCCTTTGCAGGTAGCGGGCGGCTGCGCGACGCCGGGTCCCCGGGGCGCCCAGACTGCGCGGGGGTGGAAGCCGTCGCCGCCCGCCCCCGCCGGTCCCGCACCAGGGGAACAACCGCCTCAGGTGGGGCCGCCTTGGGCGACGGCCTGGCCGGCTTCGCCCGGAGGAGCTGCCTCGGGGCTGGGCTGCGGTGTTCTTTTTATTATTTAGAGAATGTCCTACGTGTACGTGCAACTCCGGCCTTCTGAGGCTGGAGACAAAGCATCAGACTGACAGCGCTTCCGACGCAGGGTTCTAGATGCCCAAGCAGATGGAAGTCTCGTCAAGCATCACGGAGACACGCGTCGCACAAGCGTGTGGGTGTAGGAGACACATCTGGCTGGCCTGTTTGGCGTTGGAATGGGAATTCTTTGTAAGAATTACATTTCTTGGTGACAGGCCTGTAGAGGGAAGAAAACTCTTCAGCAAGTGGAATACATGGGTGACTGGGTGTAACAGCCTGACGTTAGGCAGGGTGGATACAACACAGCATTATACACGCCTGGGTGTGAGCTTTGAAATACCAGATACATCAAAATTGTATTTTGGTCAACGACAGATGCACGAGTATCGAATATAATTTAGACTATTTTGATACATATCAAGAGGCAGAGCTCTGACAGTTGCTCACGGAAAATTGCAACATCATCACTGAAATATTAATGAAGCATTCATGGTAGAATAAGTGCGTTGCTTTCACAGCTCTCTGATGGTCTACTGTGAATCCACTTCTCTTTATACTTTGAGGGATTATAAAAATTTTTAAGTTTTGAGGGATTAAAAAAATTTTCTTCAGAAAATTATTGAGACAAAATCTGCCATTCATGGAGCCTTTCTGGAAAGTTATTTTAAAAATGCTGTCATGTCAGCATTATTATTTTAGTGGCAAATCTTGGTTAGGCATAGAAATGGCAGCTTTATACACTTTGTGTCTTTAATCAATTTACAGAATAACATGTATTTTATTTTATTTTATTTTATTTTATTTTATTTTATTTTATTTTAAGTTATCTCTACACCCAACATGGGGCTCAGACTCATGACCCCGGAGATCTAGTGTCATGCTCTTCCAACTGAGCCAGCCAGGAGCCTGAGAATAACATGAATTTTAAAGATTTTTTTTTTTTTCTCTTACAGATCAGGAAATGATCACCCATGGAGGTGACAATTTTATGACTGTTTAGAATCACCTGTTTTAAAGCTTTTGGAGTTTTAATTTGGCATTTTTGGATATTCTGGGACTACTTATCCAATTGTTGGATTAGTTTATTTCTCCTAAATACTGCTGCTACCTCTCTTTTGGCCTTTTAATACTCATTAATGACTGTACCATGGCAGAAACCCAATAAAAGGCAGTTTTGTTAGCAGAGCTGGTCGAAGAGGTGAAGAAGGAGCATAAAATAGTAATGAAAACAGAAAATTAGGGTGTAAGAGAAACCATTTTTAGAGATTTAAGGTTTTTGTCTGAATTCTCTAAAATATCATAGGGCGGGTTATTTGCTATGCTATTAAATCTGCCGCTTGCACTGGAGGTGAGCAGTCACGGGTGACCCTAAAATACAGTTGACAGATAAATAATTTATATTTGATTTTGGTATGTATGTTTGCACTTTTTAAGTGGTAAGCATGGGTCTGTTTGGGAAAGGTTTATAAAAATGTTAACAACTTGGTAAGCTGCATTGTGAAGGTCCTTTTTTTTCTTTTTTCCATTAAAAACACTGAATAGATCCACTCTCTAAACTTATTTTGCATAGGGTAAAAATAACTTATGTTTTTATAGCACTTTGGTATTTATAAAGTGCTTGGAGACATATATTTTCATTTACAGCAAATATTTGTTGAATGCATATCCTTATCTCTGATTATCCTGATTCTGAGCTAAAAACAGGAATAATTCTTGGACACATACCATGTGCTAGGGTCAGTGCTGTTAAGATGTTTTATATCATGTAAAATTTCATTTATTTGCCATAACAGTCTTTGATTTGGGTTCTGTTATTATGACCATTTTACAGATGAGACACAGAAAGATTAAGAAACCTGCTTAAACTAGTAGCTACTGATGGAACCAGCATTCCAAGCCAGACAGCTTGTCTCTACAGCCCAAATTCTTAGCCATTAAACCCATATAGGTGAAAGGCAAGAACATACTTCACAAAGCTTTATTTAGCTTGAGGTCGGTTGCCTTTTTTGGGTTCTAGTTCAATTACAAATGAGTGGCTTTGACAAGTTATGCATACCTTGATATTGCTGGAAAAGATAAAACTCAAAAAGAGAGGACCTGAACTTAGTTAAAATATTTCCCCAGATTGTCTTTAATCTTTCCAGTGTCCTCCAATCCCACCCTAGTTTGTGACAGACTTCAGCAGCAGGATAAGTAAATCAATACACAGACAAAAATCAACAGACATTTGACCTGCTTTTCCTCTTCAATGAATAATGTAATAACAGGTATAGGAGACTGACTCTACTGTGAAATGCAGAAAGTGTCCTAGAGGTTCTTGTGTTTTGTTAGAGGAAGAGACTTATCAGTATGTTAAAGCTGATGACTCTATTTTAAGATTTCTCATAATAAGTGCAAGGGTCCTATAAAAATTTGGGGAAAGGAAATGCAAAAGAAAGTTTCTTATTTAGGGAGAATATTTTTTATTCAATTTCTGAAAATGGCTTTTACCTTCTGAGGTATTTTGCAGGGTATCTTTCATTGTGGTGGATATAGATTCAGATAACAGCCCTACTATTCAACCCATGTGGCTTTTGAGCACTTGAATCATGAGTAATGCTACTCAGGAACTAAATTTATCATTTTCTTAAAATTAAAGAAAAAAATTACCTGAGAGAGAGAGCACGCATGTGGGCATGCACATGCAATCGGGGGAGGGGCAGAGAGAGGAAAGAGAGAATCCAGAGCAGGCTCTGCATTGCCAGTCTGGAGCCTGATGTGGAGTTCGAACTCACAAACCAGGAGATCATAACCTGAGCCAAAGTCGGATGCTTAAACCAACTGAGACACCCAAGGCACCCCATTTTTAAACTTAAAAAAATTGGTCCTTGATTTAGTTTTTGGGTAACTTTTGAATATTCTTTTTTTTAATGTTTTAATTTATTTTTGAGAGAGAAAGACAGGTGTGAACAAGGGATGGGAGAGAAAGAGGGAGACACAATCCAAAGCAGGCTCCACAGAATCTGAGCTATTGGCTCTGAGCTGTCAGCACAGAGCCTGATATGGGGCTTGAACCCACGAATTGTGAGATCATGACCTGAACTTAAGTGAGATGCCCAACTGACTGAGCCATCCAGGCCCCTCGTGAATATTCTTGAAACAACTTGGTTATATGGATCTACTTTTTTAACTTTAAGTTTGTATAATTTAAATACTTACAAAATATTTCTGGTAAAAATTTAGTGTCATAATGACATATGGTATAAGTATAATATATACACTGGATTTAAAAGATTTAGTAAGAAAAAATGAATGCAAATATGTCAATAATCTTTGTTTGATTACATATTAAAATTATTTTTTGATATATTGAGTTTTTAAAATTAATTTATTTGGAGAGAGCCTTGCGATTGGGTGGGGGGGAGCAGAGAGAGGGAGAGACAGAATCCCAAGCAGGCTCTGTGCTGTCAGCACAGAGCTCTATGTGGGGCTTGAACTCACCAACTGTGAGACCATGACCTGAGCCAAGATCAAGAGTCCGATGCTTAACCAACTGAGCTGCCCAGGTGCCCCAATATATTGAGTTAAATAAAATATTATTAAAATTAATTTCATCCTGGGGTGCCTGGTGGCTCAGTTGGTTAAGTGTTCGACTTCGGCTCAGGTTCTGATCATGTAGTTGGTGAGTTTGAGCCCAATTGGGCTCTCTGCCATTAGCACAGTGCCTGCTTTGGATCCTCTGTTCCCATCTCTCTCCACCCCCTGCCCCTCAAAAATAAATAGACATTAAAAAAAAAGAATTAATTTTATTTATTTATTTTTCCTTTTAAAAAATGTGGCTCCTAGAAAATTTAAAATTAAATAAATGTTGTGCTCGCTTCAGCAGCACATATACTAAAATTAAGTAAATGTTGCTCACATTAAATTTCTATTGGAGACGTGACTGAGTGACGCAGTTGGTTAAGCATCCGACTTTGGCTCAGATCATGATCTCACAGTTCAAATGTTCGAGCCCTGCATTGGGCTCTGTGCTGACAGCTCAGAGCCTGGAGCCTGCTTGAGATTCTCTGTCTCCCTTTCTCTCTCCCCCTCTCCCGCTCAGGCTCTGTCTCTCTCTCTCTCTCAAAAATAAATAAACACTAAACCATTAAAAAAAATTTCTATTGAATAGTACTGCTCTATAATTTAAAAAATGTGAAAGAAGTACAGAATAAAACTAGGGTACATCAATATATAGAAATAAATCATAGCCACCCCATCATAGACTAACCACACCCTTAGATCAAGAAATTCTGTAATAACTAAGGTGTCTTTTTTAGATAGACACACACACACACACACACACACACACACACACACACACGACTTGATTTAAAGGTAACATTACCGCCCCCCCCGCCAGGGTACATAGGTGTGGAAAGATACTGATTATGGACTCAGTATGGTAGCCGAAGTCTTAGAAAATGTGGTAAATTAAATGGATGGCTTAGGTAGATGTCATCAACAAAAATGAGCAACAAAGTGTAATATATATTCTATTCTTAATATCTAAGTATACTGATTTGAATCAGGTAAGTCAAAATGATAAGATCAATTAAACATTTTGAATTCTAAATTTAAGACATTATCAGATGATGTGCCTTTTTCCCTTCCCTGTCTATGAATGCTGATTTAGCAGATTTGAAACTTTTTTCCTTTTCAAGAACTTTAGTTTGCAAAATATGTCAAGGGTTGGACAAAAATAGAGATACAGAGAAGACCATTGTGTTTTTGTGTCATTGTCTCTATGGTTGTGAGTTAAAATGTCTTTGTTTGGCTTTGGCAGAGAGCTGTACATATCCTTGACAGTCAGTTTGGATTAGTTTGTAATGTACTCTAATTGGGTTTCAATTTGCTGTGTTTTTACCTTACTAAAGCAATTTTAAGAAGTGGCATTACTCAGCAGGCTTATGATTGGTTGGTTGCACAGTTAAAAGCTCAGTTTTAGGTCTGTGAGTGGCACTGATTTCCAATGTGACCTCTCTGCACTTTTCTTTTTCCACATGCTGAGGTGGCAATGTAAAGGTATTAAGAATTCTAAGAATTTTGCACATGCAGTGTATTAAATATGTGATTTTGTTGTTGTTGGTTAAACTGTTGGCTCTATATTGACAGGAAGGAAGTATTTTAACATTTCAAACTTGACTTTCCTAATAATATGTTTACTTTGGGTACTCTTTGTTATTGAACAGAAAACATTTAGTCTTTTGTGGTCACTTTTTCCCATTCTGGTTATAATGAAAATGTACAATATTTTACTTAATCTACATTAAAACTCTATCATGTAATCTGTACAGATACCCTTTTCCCTGTTTTACAGATGGAAAAATGAGATGAAAAAAGGCACTGGGTGACCTTTTCAAGGTTTCTTAGCTATTAAATATTTTTGTTTGTTTTAATTGAGAAATAATTGACACATATATTAGTTTCAGGTATACAGCATAATGATTAGGGGCACCTGGGTGGCTCAGTTGGTTAAGCATCTGACTCTTTGTTTTGGCTCAGGTCATAATCTCACAGTTTGGTTCGTGAGTTTGAACCCCACATCTGGCTCCTCGCTGACAGTGGGAAGCCTGATTGGGATTCTCTGTCCCTCTATCTCCCTTCCCCTGCTTGCTCTTTCTGTCTCCCTCAAAATACATAAATAAATTTAAAAAATTAAAAAAACACATAATCAATATCATTGCAATCACATTGCAAAGTGGTCAGCACTATACGTCTAGTTAAAGTCTCTTATTTCTTTTTTTTTTTTAATTTTTTAATGTTTTATTTATTTTTGAGACAGAGAGAGACAGAGCATGAACAGGGGAGGGACAGAAAGAGAGGGAGACACAGAATCCAAAGCAGGCTCCAGGCTCCGAGCGGTCAGCACAGAGCCCGACGCTGGGCTCGAACTCACTAACTGCAAGATCATGACCTGAGCCGAAGTCGGATGCTTAACCGACTGAGCCACTCAGGCGCCCCTAAAGTCTCTTATTTCTGTTCTTAAACGTTTTTCCGAATGTTTTCAAAACATTTCATCTACTAATTTCAAGGTAATAAAGATCTTTCAAGCTGAAATGCTTATATACATGTGAGGTAAATTATTCCAAATAACTTAATATTTAGAAAATATAGAAGTAGATAAATGGGGCTTTTAGAAATATTTATTTTATGGAGATAGATGATTTTCTGGTGTTTGATCATTTGTTTATTCCTTTCTTCATGTAACAAGTGTTTATTAAGTGCCTACTATGTGTTGGGCACTTTTTTTTTTAGATCTTATTTTTAAGTAATCTCTACACCCAAGGTGGGCCTTGAATTTACAACATTGAGATCAAGAGTTGCTTGCCCCACCACCTGAGCCAGGCAGGTGCCCTGTGCTGAATACTTTTCTAATTTGGGGGATATGCAGCCCATATGACATACTTGGTCCCTGATTTTACATCCCTAACAGTACAAGTCTCTTTAAAAGCACAAAATATGTTGGAACTAACACAAAATATAATCAACGGTGTGAACTAGAAAGAAAGACAATTGTTGCAGCTTAGTTTTTATTTCTCCTTTATTTTTTATTTTTATTTTTTAAGGATTTTATTTTTTTAAAGTAATCTCTACACCCAATGTGGGGCTTGAACTTACAACCCTAAGATCAATAGTCACATGCTCTACCAACTGAGCCAGCTGGGAGCCCCTCTACTTTATTTTTTTAATAGCATTTTTTAGTTACTGCATTTCATTAAAAACAGTGATTTAAAAAATGAAAGGTGTGCCCTGATTCCAAAGGTATTTCATATGAAAGGTGAACTTCAAAGCCTATGCATTAGGGAGATTTTATTTATATCATGTCCTACTTGATAAAATATGCATGCCCCACTTTGTATGTGTCTTTGTATGTCTTTGTAGTTGGATTAGGAAGTAAGGGAAATGAAAGAAAGGAGACCAAAGAGCTAGTAGATGATGTAAGTTGAAAGTCAGTGAAATTATTTTATTTACAAATATGAGTTGATATTATTTCTTCAGATAGGGTTTATTCAATTTATGAAGTATGGTAGACCTGTTTGTTGTTTGGAACTCCATGAAAGTTCAAGTTTCATGTCTAATTATTGCTACCCTTTGAGCTCATACCATCATACCTGCTAATTGGTTAATATTTTGATGCATAATTATGGGGTAGAGAATGATGCACTAGAAATTCCAGTTTCGTGAAACCATGAAAGCAGAAATTATCTTGGCAGTTAATTTCGTAATCTTCCCAATCTTCCAATTCTCATCAATTTCTCTTCAAAGATGTGAACTTGGAATATGCATTATAATGGATGTTTTCCCCAAAGATATGTTACAACCCACTTGTGTGACTCTGATTTACAAATGGTTATTTTTTGTCAACATTAGACATGACCTTCATCTCAGCTTCAGATTAGGAAGGAAAACACAAAAATGAAAAGGGATGTCAGATAATAGAAAGTATTTGTATATGGTATATCATTAGAATAAGTTTATTCAAAATGAAACAAATATGTTTGTTATTTTCAACACTTCTCTCTGGGAAGCGGATTTGTGAATTCTGTCTTTCAGCTTGGTTTCCCAGTGGATTAACTATTAATCTTCTCAGAGTGTTAAAATAGTTTTCCTGTAGCTCAAGCTTTATTTGAAGTAAATGACAGCCAAGCCAAAGAGACAATTGTTGTGACACTGTATGGTCATTATGAGATCCTTCTGAATGTTTAAGAATTGTATTTGAAGTTCCTTTATCCTTTGTTTTTTTGAAATTATTAGACATTTATATATGGAAGATAATTTGTAGTATGTCTATGATTATTGAAAAAAATAGATTTTAAAATTGAAAGGGTGTAAAAGGACTAGCTGGTTGAGGCCCCTTCTTTACAATAGTTTAGACAATAGAGGCCCAGAGAAGTTGAGAAAATTGCGTGAGGTACCACAGCCTCTCAACTGTTCTGTTTATTAGTTTTGTAGATTTTCTAGATCTTTATGTTTTTGTGGCAGACATGTTAGAAATAGATTAAATTTATCTTAAAAACTACAGTTTTAATCCCTTAAGTACTCCTTATAAAAGTTCACTTGACATTTAGATGAGTTCCCCCATTCTTAGTGCCCATTATTTTTGCTTTATGATGGCCTCAATTCTAGAAAACTAGAACAAGTGTTTCTAAAAAGGACCTGTGAAAGGCAGAAACAGAAGGACTCCTGGAATAGAAATTCTGGTCTATATTTTGGGGTTCCTGGCATATTCACATGTGAAGAAATGCCAGAACTGGGTTATTAAAATAATATGGACTGTCTTCAACATTCATAGGTAGCACATTAGTGCTTTAACTACAACCACCAAAGGATAAGTGTGTATAGTCTAATTTGGAAATAATGTTCAACATGGAAATAGGAGGATTTTGTGAATGCTAGGCACATAGCCTTCTCCCCCTTCCCTTCCCTTGGTTCTTAAAACTTTTTTTTTCTTTTTACTCCAACATACTTAAAGATTATAGCACATTGCAGTAATAATGGCAGACTCACTATGAACAAGATGGTTGGAGGGTGGCATAGGGTAGAGGTAGGGTTGGATCATGTGGGGGGGGTGAGATGTATTTATTGGAACCTGGAAGTGGAAATGGAACTAGAAATCTGAGTGGTTTAAAAAGACCCCCTTTTGAGTATTACTTCAATTGACAGGTGGTTCTCAAGCTTTTAAGTAATATCTCATCCCTTCCCCTCTTTATTTTAGAAGGAAATAAAGAATACAAAACATTTGGACCATAATGGAGGCCTATCATTCAACAGATGTTTTAAGTCCCACCTCTACATGAAATCTTTCTACACTTCCATGCATAGAAATTTCTGCCTTTTTTTTTTAATGTTTATTTATTTATTTTGAGACACAGAGAGAGAGAGCACGAGTTGGGTAGAGTCAGAGGGAGAGGGAGAGAATCCCAAGCAGGCTACACTCTGTCAATACAGACCCTGATGTAGGGCTCCATCTCACAAACCGTGAGATTGTGCCCTGAGCCAAAATCAAGAGTCAGATGCTCAACTGACCAACCCAGGTGCCCTGGCCATAAATCCTCTTTATATGAGTCTTCTCACTTTCCCTCTAAAATTGCCATGAGAGAGATATACACCATGTAATTTTCACTGTTGAGCATTGAAATGTTCCCCAAACTCACAGGATATTTAATGCTTTTTAAAAGAAAGTGCTAATGTATTGATAGTATCATTATAATGGAACATTTGAAGGACATTGCGGTTGTTGTAATGAAACAAACAGATATCTACATGTCTAGATTGGAGTGAAGGTCTTTCAGGATTTAACCCCATGGTCAGGCTACTTAGGTGACTATTCACCCTTGTCAGTGTCTTCAGTAAGAGCAGGGAACTAAGGAAATTGTTCACACTTGATTGTGCCCCACCATGAGCCCAAGCAGGGGCTAAATCAAGGACAGCTCAAGGTTTAGTCCTTCCTCTTTGGATCTCTTAGTATGTAGTAAAATATTAGTTTTTGAGATTGAATTTGACATTATTCTCAACCTTGAGGAGCTGTGTCTGTCACTTAGCATTATGATATTGTAGTTTTCTGAATATGATGAAGGACATATTTTGTCAGAGTAGTTATTTGTATTCTTTTACACAGTTACATAGTCATTTTGGAGTTGTTTTAAATGAGAGACTTTCAGCAAGCAGGAACAATAAACCTTGGAGAGGGTCAAGCTGTAGTTAATAATTAGGATGTGGTATGTTGATCACATGGTGTAATGAGGCATAGGCCATCTCTACTCTCAATTGTATTCTTCCTAATCTTATTTACTTTTTAGATCAAAATTCATTTTTTTATTATATAATTATTAAATGTCCACTGCGTACTGGAATCATGTTGGAGACAAGGTAATATAATAGAATGAACATGGGGTGGTTAGGAAGTGTTTTGGTCTGGACCCTAACCAGGGACAAATTTGGCTTTTAGTCAGTAGTTATGTACCTATCTAAGTGGACTTGAAAAAGGATCAAAAGAGCCAGTCATGTGAAAGCATTTGGAAAATGGTTTTACACAACAGAGGCAGGAATATTATTAGAGATGAGTCTGATATAGCCAATGATGGGCATGTTGGTTATATTCTAAACTCTAGCAATTGGATTAGTCATTCCCTAATGTGTAAAGTGCTTTATATGTGTTTGTTCTTTTGTTTTTTGAGTGTGTCTGTGACTTGTACCACTATGAATGGTCCAAAAATGTATATAAATACTTGCAAAATCCTTTCCTTGTCCAATCTTCTAGTTTCATTTTGTTTTCAGTATGTGCATCACATACCATCCTTCTCTGTCTTACCAAATTCCTTCTTTTATAGTTTAGTAAAATCCACCATTTTTATTCTTTCTTTTCTCTTCCCACACAGACTTCCAGTTGGTATGGTTTTGAGTATTTTGTAGTTACTGCTGACATTGACAATAGTATTGAGTTACATTTTCCACTAGTTATTTAACCTAATATAAGAGGATGATGACTAAATTGGTTAATAAAAATGTGAATTTTCATTTTGAAATGGATTGCACTAGATTTTTGAAAATGTTATTAATGTTTTCCCTGCTTCCTCGTATGAATGTAGGCAACAGTGCACTAAACCAGACTATGGATTAAAGGGTGCTAAAAAGGGTAAACTAAGTAAAAAGACCAGAAATAATAATAACACAAAATTTAAAAAATTTACATTTTCTCTTAAATTTTGGCACCTAGAGCTAATGGGGTAATGTACTTGCAGTATTCATTGATAGGGCTATATGAAGACTTATCTAAAAACATTTAAAATTTTTTTCTTTTTTCAACGTTTATTTATTTTTGGGACAGAGAGAGACAGAGCATGAACGGGGAGGGGCAGAGAGAGAGAGGGAGACACAGAATCGGAAACAGGCTCCAGGCTCTGAGCCATCAGCCCAGAGCCTGACGCGGGGCTCGAACTCACGGACCGCGAGATCGTGACCTGGCTGAAGTCGGACGCTTAACCGACTGCGCCACCCAGGCGCCCCTCTAAAAACATTTTAAAGAATACTGTTACATAGAAGCAGGAAATAGATCTTGCAAGCCTAGCCTAGTGATCTTAAAATCAGCTTTTCATTTCATAAGTTATGTTTATTGGACTTTTCTCCCTTATTGTTTTCTTCTTTTGTTTTAAAGTTTATTTATTTATTTTTTTTACTAACCTCTACACCCAATGTGGGACTCAAATTTATAACCCAGAAATCAAGAGTCACATGTTCCTCCGACTGAGCCAGCCAGGTGCCCAATTTTTTTCTGTTATTGAAATAATATAATCACATTAGAAAAACCATCTAGGAAAAGATGAAAAAAAAAATCAATCACAGTTCACCACCCTGATCTAATTACTGTCAATTAGCATTTTGGTATATTTCTTTTTAGTCTGTTTCTGTGGATATACTTTTATACCCTGATGTTTACCATTTTAGAGTATAGCATAGAATTTTTACATGTCCTTATATCAAAGAAGGGCATTTTGAGTAACATGTTTAAGTATCATCTACTGTATTTTAGTGTTTAATATATATTAAATTCCATATATAAAACAGTAATTTAATTGACAGGCTTTTGTTGTCTAATAAGGATGTTAATTTCATTTTTTCTAAGAGTTGGCTCTGCTTTATGATTCCTGGTAATGTTTTCATTTCTACTGATAAGCATAGACTGTACAAATGACCATTTTCTGGAATTGAAGGGGAAGGGTAGTGCTGCCCATCCACAACATACGGTTAAATGTTGTGGCATTGAGGATGCTTTTTAGGAAAAGATATCTTGATTTATAACTTTAATTTTTCAGCTATATCTACAGCAAGATATAATGTATTAGGGTAATACAGATATTCATTGAACACATTGGTCTAAGCCGCTGATGGTTAATCAAACACAGGTCCATAACCATTCCATGTTTCTTGAAAAGTAGTGCATTTCTAAAGTACTTATTTTGCTTGTGTTCACCTCAGTTTAACACAAAACACTTGCTTGAGCAGCCTGTTGGTCACCTAGTCTGCATCTGTCCTGCTCTAAAATGGAACTTGTCAACTGCTGATTAAACATGAGATTACAGATTTCATTCCTGGTTATTTGGCCTGCCATTTAAGGTTCTTTAATCCAAATGTGACATCTGTGACATTTTCAAGTCTCAGTTTAGGCAATACAATATGATACTTTTGAATTTTAGTTTGCCAGCTTGCCCTTAGATTGGCAACAAATTCCATCTGTCCTTGATTATATTCTTATCTTTAGTTGCTTAAGTGTAATTGGACCTTCTGTTACCTTTGTAGCAGATTCAGTTCTTGTCTCTGAGTATAGGGTTTCTTTAGTCATCTTTGGTTCTTAATTTTGTATTAACTTGGTATAGCCAGTCATAATTTTATTTATCTTGTGTATATGTTCTATCAGTGCAGCTTTTCCACATAGAGTAAGTCAAAGACTTCTGATGATTTTGCACTTTTAAATTTGAGTACACTTTGACATCAATTCTGTTGTCTCATTTTATGTTTCAACAGTAGGGTTCTACCTCATTCTATTTAAAAATAGACATAAAGAAATGATGTGTTTTTGAGTACTGTGGGTATTGGTGATCTGTAAGTTCAGTTGACTTCAGTATAATGCTAATAAGGCCAGGATTATGAGTTTTATCCCTGGATGGACTTGTGTGCTTTGCTGCTTTTTAATGTAAACTTTACTATGACAACAAATACTGCTGTTCAGAAGCAGCAACTGGTGAGCATGAATCAGTACAAATCGGTTAACACTGATGAGAATTATTTAACCATGTTCCAGAATTTTCATCCCCCTTATTAGGTCATTATGAGTGAAAATATTTTTATATTTTCAAATAAATATAGGAGCTCAATAAATATTGTTATAGTCAAAGTCTACACAGGCTTAATAAAATAGCACTTACATGTTTGCTGTGAAAATTAAATAAGAACATGTATATAAAACCCTTATACTACTGGCACTTAGTAAATGTTTTATAAAGAGTAGACACTACTGTTAGGACTAACTAACAGTTAGGACTGTTAGGGTCAGTCCTAAATAAAGCCACAAGTAAATCAGAGCAGTGTTGTTTGCCCCACCTTAGTCTGAAATTTGTTTTGCTGCTCCAATCTTATATGCTGTGCTTTTAGGGTCATAGCTTTCCCTGTAACCTATTTTATTTGTCCAGACTTGACTTCTGTCTTGGTTTCCTGATTTGTATCCCTTTTCCTATATCTTGGATCCAAATTTGCTTCAGTGAAATTATGGAAAGCCTTCTTGTCCTCTTTTTTTCAAGAGGAGTTTCCTTTAACTCAGGTGGGCTTACTTGATTCTACTTGCATATACACACTGACACTGACACTGATCAAGCCTGGGTTACTTCTGCCCCTTAACTTCACTTTCATGTGGCTGGTTGTCCAATTTTCTCTCTTACCGCATGCCAGCCTGGTGCCCAGGTATTTTTTGAGACAGACTTCACTTGAGATCAAGAAGCTGTGATTTTGTCATGGAATTGACATGAAACACACACACACACACACACACACACACACACACACACACGCACACACTCCTCAAAACATAAAATCCACTGAGGAGTTGATGAATCTGGCTAATGTGGTATAAAATATATTAATGTTAATAGACAAAATAGATATTTTTTTGTGATTAAAAATTTTTTTTAATGTTTATTTTTGAGGCAGAGAGAGAGAGAGAGAGACAGAGCACGAGTAGGGGAGGGGCAGAGAGAGAGGGAGACACAAATTCCGAAGCACGCTCCAGGCTCTGAGCTGTCAGCACAGAGCCCGATGCAGGGCTTGAACTCACCAACGGTGAGATCATGACCTGAGCCTAAGTCAGTTGCGCAGCCGACTGAGCGACCCACGTACCCTAGATATTTATTTCTTAACATCAGCTGATGAAAATATTGTCAACCTGTCTGTATGACATTTTGGTTAAAAAACTTACATGAATATGTCAAATATATGAAATTTTGAGTCCTCATCTGTGGCTTTATTGTCATTTTGTAGTGGAAAATTTTGTTCACCCCTAAACTGTACCTACCTATGCATTAATATGAAAATGGTTCTGTCTATTGCTGTGGCCATGTAATATATGCATAATGACAGCCTAGCATCTCAATTTTTGTTTATTTATTTGCAGAGAGAGAGAATGAGCAGGGAGGAGTGGAGAGAGAGGGAGAGAATCCCAAGCAGGCTCCATGCTGTCAGCGTGGAGCCTGATGTGGGGCTCAAACTCACGAACTGTGAGACCATGACCTGAGCTGAAGTCTGACACTTAACCAGCTGAGCCATCCAGGTGCCCCAGCATCTCAATTCTGATGAAGCAGCCCATAGACTGTGTGTTGGGCTAGGCCAGATCAATGGTATACACTGTAATTGCTTAGTACAGGACTGGCATATCTAGGTCAATTGGCCAGTGCTGTTTCTCACAGCAGCTTCACTGAAGTGAGATGGGATGGGAAGAAGAATGTGTGAAAGGGATCAAGGGAACTGATTCTTGAAATCAGGTAGCCATTGTGGTTCTCAGTAGCCCTGCACTCTCAATTAAAAGCATCATGGTTCTTTTAATGGTTCTTTTAACCAGTGCCCTGTCTTATCCCAGTATCCATCAAGGATCTGCCAAAAACCACTTGATATCTCTTTTTCTAGCTTCATATTCCTTATTAATTTTGTCTTTTCCCTTCACCCCAAGCCTGCCTTAATTTTATTTTCCTTTGGGGCATGGCTTATTAAAAACAGCATGGATTTTAGCGTCACAAAGATTTGAGTTCTAAATTTTAGGACAGCCACCTAAGCTTTATGAATCTTGGTTTTCTCATCTATAAAATGGAGTTAATACCTACCTTATAGGTTGTTAAGATTATATGAGGGTTATTATTTTTTTATATTATTATTTTTTTTAATGTTTATTATTTTGAGAGAGAGAGGTAGAGCACAAGCAGGGGGAGGGGTGGAGAGAGAGGGAGACACAGAATCCAAAGCAGGCTCTAGGCTCTGAGCTGTAAACACAGAGCCCGATGCTGGGCTCAAACCCACAGACTGCAAGACCATGACCTGAGCCGAAGTTGGATGCTTAACCAATAGCCACCCAGGCACCCCAAGATTATATGAATGTTATAAATGCCTTGCATTTAGAAGTGTTTAGGAGATGTTAGATTCTCTTTTCTCTTATAGTTTTCCCTTTTTCCTTCTTCCTCCTCTTCCTACCACCTCTGTTTTTCTCTTTCCATCTATCCCCATCTCTATAAATTTCTTTCCTCTTCTAGGTAGGACTTGTAGTGACTAACCACAGTTTCTTTTCTAATCACCTCAAGACAGGTATAATTTCATTGGTGAGCTCTTGTTTATAAAACTCCACCTTCATCTTGGTTTCTCTATCTATGAAATAGAGATAATAAGAGTACTAATCTCATAGGGTTGGTATGGGAATAAATTGGCATGTTTATAAAATACTCAGAATAATGCTTGGCATATAGCAGGTCTCAGTAAGTGTTAGTTGTAGTCATTAACTTGCAAAAATTTATTTCTTGAACAGTGATGTTTTCAAGTCATTTATTATGTGTGTCTCTAAAGATAAAGAGAAGAGGTGATGGGGGATAGATATAGGGAGAGGTTGTAACTTCCAATTATAAGATAAATAAGGTCTGGGGATCTAATGTAAACATAGTGACTGTAGTTGATACAACTATATTGTATAGTTGAAATTTGCTAAGAGTAGAACTTGAAAGTTCTCATCAGGGGAAAAAAAAAGCAAATATGTGTGGTGATGAATGTGTCAATTAACTTGATGGGGGAATCCTTTGAAGTGTACACATACATCAAATCATCACAATGTACACTTTATATATCTTACACTTTTACTTGTCAGTTGTATCCCAGTAAAGATGAATAAAAAGGATGATAATAGTGTGTTTATATTAGATGATATTGACCTTGATATCACCAGTAGAAGTTATCAGCATTGTTTTTACATGATAAAATGGATGTCTTAATTTGTCTTTATGAAACGTTGAGTTGTGAAAGTCAAGGCTGAGATAATTATGCTTTCGTGACGAGGTTGAATAAAATATTTTTAGAAAATCTTTGTCCTTTGTTGGTATGTATACTAATGGAATGACATTCCTTTCTTGTTTATCTTTAAGGACATGGGAATACTGATTGATTTCCAAGTGCTTACCTGGCAAGGTGAGCTGACTGACATGTTAATCCTTAAACCTCTTAAATACATCTCTTGGCATATCATTAACCCAGGCACAATTCTACTTATACTGACAGTATTTACTAAGACCCCAAAAATGATCCAACACTCATATACACACTTACGTATAAGCTCTAAGAGAACATCTATTTCCATGTCTAACGTGAAATAATTAAAAGATTTGATTGAGGCAACAGAATTCCTTTGCTAATTAAACATTTTTGATTAAGTTTTTTATTTTTATAGTTTATATTATGAGACCAATCATTTTGCATATTTTTAAATTTAATAACCATGATTAAATAAGAAAAAATAAATTTGTGACTCTTTTTAAGACCTTACACAATAATTAGACTTTTCTTGTTTATACAATATTAGCTGCTTAAACTTTCGTAGTTTTGTTTGCATTGAAAAACAAGTTTTTGAGTGATAATGGCATGAACAGAGTTTGAAACTTAAACAATCCTGAAAACAAACTTTACTTTTTAAAGTTTAGAAAAACAAACTTGATTGAACTGGTAAAATAAATACCTTTTTGTGTCCTTTACAAATAGATGTACTGTGAAATGAAACACTGTGGTGATAGATGAACGTAGAAAATATGTGGTAGAAAGTAAGTGGGATATTGAAGATGACTAAGACAGCCCATTTGCTGTCTTTGACAAGCATAATCCTCCACATGTTAGCTATTAAAATAACGATCATAGAGTTAGGAATAGAATAATATAACTGAGGATGAATATTCTCCAAAATCATCAGATTCTGAACCCTCATACTATAAAAACAGATACTTATATATTTGAGTTTATTTCTGTACATTCGGATGAGAAACATGCTATTTACCTGAAAAAAGAATGCAATAACAGGAATTTCTGTTTCCGAAAGCAGTCCTCCTTTGTGCTTTTTTTGTACTACCAAATATGTTTATTTGCACATTACATAATTTCCCTTTTATGATTGAATCTTTTAAAATGAACTTTGGTGATGAAAGTAATACTTTTGGACTTTGAATTCAGCTCTGTTCTGTTCCACTGACTCACTTTGAGGTGGCAGTGTGTAAAAGTAACCCTGTGGAAAAATAACATGACACTTCTCTATGACTCAGTCCCTCTACGTGTATATAGTGAATTATACTTCTGCTGAGTACATTATAGCTTCTTTGTAAAGTGCCATTAAAAGTGTAAAGCCAAAGCTATTGCTCCAAGCTTGTTTTAAGTACAGCAGAAGATACTTAAATGTATTTTGATATCTAAAATGGAGGAAAATGGGGTGCCTGGGTGGCTCAGTCGGTTAAGCATCCGACTTCAGCTCAGGTCACGATCTTGCGGTCCATGGGTTCGAGCCCCGCGTTGGGCTCTGGGCTCATGGCTCAGAGCCTGGAGCCTGCCTCTGATTCTGTGTCTCCCTCTCTCTCTGACCCTCCCCCGTTCATGCTCTGTCTCTCTCTGTCTCAAAAATAAATAAACGTTAAAAAAAATTAAAATAAAATGGAGGAAAATGAATTTGTGAAGATAGTAAGTAGCTACCATCACTGATCATTCCAATTTAGTTTGGCTCATATAAGTTCAAAATATTTCAATTTATTTCAGTCCCAGTTATTAGTTGTTGAGTCCCACTAAAATCGAGTGCAGTGCAAACACTTTGCTTGGCCCTGGGAAATCCAAGATGAATTGGAGGGGTTTTGCCCTTGAGGAACTCAGTCCAGTTAGGAGAGTCTTGCGTGTCCTTATCAGATCTGATGGCTGTCTCATAAAACATGCCAAAATGAAGTGTGAACACATTATGTGCAAGTTATTGGAGTATTTTACCTCAGTAGCCATGTAATCACAATGGCTCACTTTTTAAGACAGAAAAATGACTCCTTATTTTCCAAAATAGTAATGTAAGCTCTTCAATCTTCTAATATATTTTTTTTTTTTGAGAGAGGATGTGAGTGAGTGAGGGGCAGAGAGGGAGAGAGAGAGCCCCATGCAGGCTCTGCACTGTCAGCGTGGAGCCTGAGCTCACCCAAAGCAGGGCTTGAACTCATGAACCATGAGATCATGACCTGAGCTGAAGTCAGATGCTTAACAGACTGAGCCACCCAGACACCCCTCCAATCTTCTAATTTTTAACATAGCTCTGTTGGTTTATTTGCTTTTTTTTCTTTTCCTCTGTGCTTATTTTCTCTAATCTTTCCTAATTGTCATACTAATTCCATTAAAAAAAATCCCTCTCCATAAATTTCTTCCTAGTTTCTGCAGTCATTCTTTGCAACTACCTCTCCACACATAAAAGTACATGACTATACACGCATGCATGCATGTTCACACATGTACACATATCTTTTCCCACATAGTTAGTCAATAACTAATCCATTCAGAGAGGCCAACTTGGATCTAAGTGAGGCAGGAGGCTTCTATGGAAAGTGCCCTAAAATACTCCATTTCTGAGAATAGTTTGAATAAGATTTTAAATCTCTTAGTTGGTTGTGTATCTTTTCCTTGTGTGTCTGTTCCATTAATCCTGGTGTTCTGTGGGTAATAGGCTGTGTTTTTTCCTAGGAGACTGATGATCTGTTTTATCTTTCAAGATCCAAAACCTGAAGCACTTTGAATATTTAATATTGGTGGAATTACAGACTTCTAGATGTCCTTGGCAACTCCATTTGTTATTATCCAATCTTCTGTTAGATACACCTTTCATAGTAGCTAGCTCTTGTTATAAGGAAGTGGCAGAGATGATTTCCTAAGAGAATGGACTGTGACATTAAGAGACTTGATCGAAGCTGATTCCTTTCCTAGTTTTTAACCTTGAGTGAATTGTTTAAACTAGCTGGTCTCAATTTCCTCATATGTACAAGATCTTGATACAATATACCTCACAGAATTTTTCTCTTCTAAGGGTACCTTTACTGACTAATCCTACCATATTCACATATGTAGCTATAACTTATGGTGTATGATAGATTGCTTTGTAAATAGTTGTATTTAGTGTCTTGGGTTTATATTGTTTTTTCTTTCCTCCTAAATGGGTATTTAATTATTTAAGAGCAAAGATAGACTTTTATTTATTTTTTTGTTCTCTGTGAAGTGCTTAATACATCAGTATGAATGTCTGATGTGGTTCTTAACATCAGAGGAAAAACATAGCATAGTCTTGATTATTCTTATGGAATCTTTAAGTTGGTTTGTCAAAAAATATTTGATTGCCATTGAGGTTGCAAGAGGGTGCTCTGGGTGTGGAGGATATATAGATCCTTCTCGAGTTACAATGGGGTTACCTTCTGATAAACCCATCATAAGTTGACAATATCATTAAGTTGAAAATGCATTGAATATACCTAATTTACCAAACATCTTAGCTTAGCCTCGAATATGTTAAACATGCTCAGAAGACTTACATTCGCCTATAGTTGGGTAAAAGCATCTAACACAAGGCCTGTTTTGTAATAAAGTGTTGAATATCTCCTGTGATTTATGGAAAGTAAAAAACAGAATGGTTGTAAGCATATTGGTTGTTTGCCTTTCTTGTTGTGGTTCTCTGGGAGTTGCAGCTCACTACAGCTGCCCAGCATCATGAGAGAGTATCATGCTGGTATTGCTAGCCCAGGAAAAGATCAAAATTCAAAATTCAAGGTACAGTTTCTCCTGAATGTGTATCACTTTTGCAACATTGAGAAGTTGAAAAATTGTAAGTCAAACCAACATTGGGTGAGGATAGAGACAATAAACATAAAGAAATAATTTCAGATGTTGATAAGTACTATACAGAATATGAAACAGTATGCTTGAGAGTAATTGGCTTTGTCTGGGAGGAAACATTTGAGTTGAGGTCTGAATACTGAGATGTGAGCTATGAGGAAGATCTGAAAGAACATTCTAAGCAAAAGCCAGTGCAAAAGCCTTGAAAAATAAGCTGGCATGTTAGTGGAATGGGAAGAAGAACAGTATAGCCAGATATAGCTAATAAAAGAGGATGGAGATGTAACTGAGAGGTAGGCAGGAGCCAGATCATTTAGGGCCTTGGAGTCTAAAATGGAAATTTTGGGCTTTCATTTTAGTTGGGAAGGCGATAGATAACTTTCAGTAGAGATATGACATGATCTGATTTACCTTTTAGAAAGAAAAGTGGTTGCTACGGAGAGGGTGAACTATGTTATAAGAGAGTTAAAAATGCAAGTGGGAGACGAGTGAGAAAGCTGTTAATGTGTTACAGGAAAGAGATAGAGGTGACTTGGACTAAACAGTAGCAGGACAGATGGTGAACAGCAGATATGGGGTGTATTTTGGAGATAGAGCTGTTAGGAATTGTGGATAAAGGGTGGGATGAAAAGACAAGAATTAAGTGGATTTTCAGGTTTGAAGCTTTGAGGAAAAATGGATTTTGGAGAAAGTAGTTCTACTTTGGTTGCTATTATGCTTATCAGACATCCTAATAAAGATGTCGGGTAGGCTATTATAGAAGTATGGCTCACAAGGTAGATGTCTGGGCTGAAGATAAACTTTTAAAGGCAATAGTGTTTAAATGATTGAAGCACGGGACTGGATGAGGTCACCTATGAAGAGAAAGAAATTTGGAGAACACTTGTGGGGAAAAAGCCCTGGAGACTTTAAAATTTAGAGGTCAATAAGAGAAAAAGATCTAGTCAAGGAGATTGGAGACAAGTAGTCAGTGAGGTTAGAAAAAGCAGGGAGAAGTATGTTGTACTAGAAGTTGGGCAACTGTTTCAAATGTTGCTGGGAAGTCAAGTAAGATGTGAGCAAAGAGGGACCATTGGCTTTGTAAGAGGTAGGTTATTGGTGACCCATAGGGTCTGTTTCAGTGGATTGCTTGGTTGGAGCAGGATGTGAGATGAGGAAGCAGACACCCTGGAATCAGTAATACTTTCGGAAGATGTTGATGTGAATGGGAGCAAAGAAATGAAGCAGAGAAGGATAAGGTTAAGGGAGGATTATTTTAATGGGTGATGATGAGCAATGCTTATGCCTGATGAAAATCATCCAGGAGAGGAAGGAATTGATAGTGAAAGAAAGAGAGGAGATATTTGTAGGAGTGAAGCCCTTGAAAGGAGACTGAGGATGAGATTGGAAAGAGAAAGTGGAAAGAGTGGCCTTAGATAGAATCCGGGACACTTTGACTTTAGTTGTCCTTTAGCAAGAGGAAAAGCAGAATTTGCAGATATAGATGCATGTAGTGAATATAAAGATGTGGTAGTTCTTTTCTGACTGCATTCCCCGCCCCCCCCCCCCCCCCCCCCGAAATGAGAATGGTTTTAAAGAGGTCAAAGAACTGTCACTTAAGGGATTTGAAGTTGCCAAGAATGCTGATAGAAGTAGCGGTGAAGAGGATACTGTAGACTGTAAGTGAGAATAATGGATGAGGCAGTGTGACAAGGACAGCAATAAGGGATGGATGTTGAAGGGTGGTAAGTTTTGATGACATGTGCTTTAAAGAAGATGGGATCTTTGGAAGAGGAAGGAGAGACAGGTTGGAAACTACGCTAGAGAGCAAGAAGAAAACTCACCTGCAGGCAACAGCCTATATGTGGTATGAAAGGAAAAATTAGCCTTACTTGAGGGCATATCAGTGAAAGCCACATCCTCAGGGGATGGGCAGGTGAGGTTTTAGGTTGAAGGCATAGGTGAATTTTCAAGTCTAAATAAATGAACTTTTAAACACTGTGGTAGAAGCAGATGTTCTAACTTCTAAACACATATTAACTCACATAATACAATAATCCTATAATATAGGCACTATTATCAGTTGCACTTTATAAAAAAGGAAATTGAGCAATTTGCTTAGGGTCGCACAGCTATAAGTGACAGGACTGGATTTGAATTCAAGAAAACTTGGTTCTAGCCAGTGTTCTAGATAAAACCACTTGTCTATACTGCTGCTGCTGGACCATGATTTTCAACACACAGTTGAGGTGTGTCCAGGAAGAAAGTGAGAGACACAATGGGGCCAAATTAGAGGCTATATAGAGTGTTGAATGAACATATATTTTTTTCCTTTTTAAAGGTTTGTTTATTTTGCATGTGCATGAGTGGTGAAAGGGGCTCAGAGAGACAGAGAGAGAGAGAGAGAGAGAGAGAAAGAGAGAGAGAGAGAGAGAGAGAGAGAGAGAGAGAGAGAGAGAGAGAGAGAATAGCCTGATGTGGGGCTCCATTTCACATATGTGAGATCATGACCCAAGCAGAAATCAGAAGTCGAATGCTTAACTGACTGAGCCACCCAGGTGCCCCTTGAATGAATATTTTTGTTTTGAAAGACAATCTGGGAAATTTAGACTTCTGATGGTGACTTTAGAGTTTGATGAGCTTTTTCTATATCTTAGAGCATCTTGAAGATTTTAGATAGCTGATTTTGCTGTGGTTTAGAGATGTTTTGCTAACTAAGAGAAAGTGAGTAATGAAAATTTTGAGTTATCTGGTGACACCACTGAGAGGAGATAGAAGGGTAATTGCTGAGCCATATTCTGGTAGCATTGGCCTGCCATGTTATGGTCTTGTAGAGAGCTTGAGTGAACATTATATTGACTAGGTTGTCTTTCCGGCCCTGAAATTCAAGCATTTTTGTAGTTCTTGTCATTTAAAATCATTAAGGCAACTTCTTTTGGTTACAAAATTTGGAACAATATTATTGACACTAAAAAAAATGATAGAAGTTGATTTGTATTGTAATAGTAAAAAAAAAATCATATTTTGTCACCAAGGCTACTTGCGGAATTTTGAGCAGTTTATTTTTTCTGATTGTAAAAGTGTTATCTATTCATTTTAGAAAATTTGTAAGAATTTTACCACCCTGAGAAATGAAAACATTTTATTTCTGTCTCTTGTATTTTAACATAATCTCATTCTTCATGTAATAAAATAAATTATTGATTCAGTTTTCTATCATAATTTATTTCACTTCACATTTTTCATTTCATGAATGTTTCCCTAGGTTATTAAGTTATCCTTTTCAAATCTGATTCTGAAAGACTGTGTGTAACTGATTTCTTGAGTGGCTGCTTAGTGCTTTTTGGAGAGCTCTCTTGGCTTTTACTAGTTGGCTCTTATGCCCTCAGATTCTTTGTAGAGCCTCCTGAGGGCAGTCTTCTTGCTAATGGGGTTGCATTCTGTGCCTGACATTTTGGGAATGCTCTAGCTCTTTTCTTACTCTCCTTGTATATTTCTAGTCTGTGACAGTGAATGTCTGTTTGTCCTGGTGGTAGTCAATACTCATTTGCAAAATTTCTATGAAATGGCTGATTGTCTGGCCACTCTCTCTTTTGTCTACTTGGGCAATGAGAAATGCCATGTATCTGTGACTTGTTAACAGCGAAAGTGCAACTTGCTTGCTCAGTTATTGCCTTCTAACTTTTTTTTTTTTTTAACTTCCTGTCTTCAGACTTTTCAGGTGTAAATATATATAACTGGAATTCAGAGGACATGCATCAGATTTTCCCAGAAACTCTCTCACTTTGCTCTGGGTGGACACTCTGAGATGGGACTGTGCTCTCTAACATAGACATTTTGAGATGTGACAGTCTGCATTCTGCAGAAATGAAATGCCACAGTTGCATTCTTATAACTCTTTAGTCTCTGTAAGTAAACAAATCCTTGGACTGTGTCCTCACTTGACTTGGTAGAGGAGAGACATTTTACTTCCCTATACTGTAGAGAGGAAATGAGAAAACAGCGTTCTCTCTGCTTAGGGATTCTTAAGGTATTTCCACCATGAATCTTTTGCCTTATCATATATAGCCCGAAGATGAGTGGTAAGGACTGATAGTTGAAGGACCAGTTTGGTCACCTGTTGGTAAATGCTGTGGGGATGTGGTTAGAAACTTTTCTTGAGGTTTGTAGTTGAAATTATGAGATAACAAGAAAAGTCCAATCCCTTATCTTTTTTTTAACTGCTAGTATTTTACTATATGAGTTAGTAGTTCAAGCAACTTCATAGTAAATATTGCTGGTCAATATGGCTCCTTCATAGAGGAGCTCCAATCAATCTCCAAGGGAGTGGCAAAAAAAGAGGGACTGTTTATGCTATAGGAATGGAAAGTAGAAGACCTGGGGTTCAGCCCTGCTTCCACCAGTAACTGGATGAGTTACATCAGGCAAATCACGTATTTTCTCATGACCTTATCTTTAAAATGCGAGAGACTAAAAGATTTCCAAGATTCCTTCGGGCTCTGAAACTGATGAACCAGTTTCCAAGGCATTCTTACTGTTAGAACCACAGCACTCTAGGAACTTGTCAACAGATTACCCATGGAAATGGAACTTTTGGAATAGAGTCAGTACCATATTATCCCATCCCATCCCACCCCATCCCACCCCATCCCATCCCATCCCATCCCATTCATTTATTTTTTTCAACTTATTCATTTAACAAATACTACTCTATATACTTATATGAATCCAGTCCTTGCACCAATTTCATATATGAAGTAGATAATGTACCTTTTTTACTAAAGAGGGGAAAACAATCACAGTTTGAGAAACTGTACTTAAGCAAATAACAGATAAAATAATAGATGTAGATTCTAAATGTAGTTTCTGGCACATAGTAGTTGCTCAACAAATATTAAGAGCAGTTAAACCAGTTAAACATATCCTGGGGGCTTCACTAATTATGCCATATTATTGCTAAATTCTTGGTGATTTGTGGGTCTCTTAGTGCATTATTAATATAATGTAATTATGTAACATCATTATCATCATATACATCATATACATTTAGCTATTTGCTCTTCAAAACTAGACCTTTTACTTATTAATGACTAATTCTAATTGATTCTACTATAGATGCTTGAGTATTCACTTATTGAAGAACATTCTGAATCAAATGGCTTTGGTTTATAATTTCTGTTGGTTTTGTAGTTTTCCAGTATTTCCCAAACACTGATGGTTTATATGTTCAGGTGAAGAATCATAAGATATTAGGATCAACAGACAATGAACTCATAGAGAACTCCAAGAAACTGTATTGTTTTCACATATCAAATATCAAAGTTAAAAGAAGGAGCATTTTGAGGCCCCTGGGTAGCTTAGTCAGTTAAGTGTCCAACTCTTGATTTTGGCTCAGGTTATGATCTCATGGTTCATGAGTTTGAATCCCATGTTGGGCTCCCCGCTACCAGTGTGGGACTTGCTTGAGATTCTCCTCTTCTTTCTCTGCTCCTTCCCTACTCATGTTCTCTCTCTCAAAATAAATAAACTTAAAAAAAAAAAAAGAAAAGAAGAAGCATTTGCATTGTTGGAAGAGACTGATCAACAATGCGTGCTATGTTTTTCATCACTCAACATGTCACTTCATGTATGTGGGTCATTCCTATTGAATTACTAACTAGGCAGGCTTCAGAAGTTACTAAACCTCTTTGGCCAGATATAGATTAGACTGTACAAAACCAATATTTTATGAATGCTATTTGTTCACTTAAATGATAGAAATAGAAGTTGGTCAGAAGAGGGGCCAAATTGTGGTATAACCAAGGTGGTACAGCCTTATCATTTCAGATTCACGTATAGATGTGTTGTTGTTTCTGTCTTTTATATCTACCCCATTTTCCCTCCCATTTCCTTTGCCACTACCTTAGTTCAGGTTTTAAGTTATTTAATGCCTCAGTGATTACAGTTGTTTTAGTTAATGATGTAGACCAGTATCACCATTCCAAAGAGCAAACCTTCCTTCCAAGATGTTCTGACTCAAATCTAGAGTGATTAAACATTGTTTTGTAGTCTGTTGCCTTTACAGAACTTAACAGGTGACAAGATGAAGGAAGCAATATGTTTTCCTTGTCCACTACATTTGCAATGTAATACAAAGGAGTTTCACAGCTTTTCTTCCCTTATGAGTTAAAAAAATAGCTAGATGGTATATTTTTCATTCTTTGTTTCAATATATAAATGGAGGAAAATTTAGTAAAATCTGTAAAGATGCAATTGCTGATATTAACAAGTATAATCATGACTGAACAAAATTGTATCCACTTGAGAATTTTATGCCATCTTTACATGGTTTTAGTATTGCTAATGTTTTATTCATGCTTATTCCCCCCCCCCCCCCAATTTAATGCTTTAATAATTTGTCATTACCCTCCCTCTTAACAGTGTATCTTTTGGTAATTAGGTTTTTAAATTTACCTCCTTTTCATTTACCCCCACTTGTACCAAATCCTACTGTGTTTTTCTCATTAATGCCTCATATTGCACTTATCTCCTTGCCTTCCTCCTAGCAATTCACATTGCCTTCACTCTAGTTTTGGTCGTTACTATTTAATTTACTTTGCTGTGGTCTCTTCACTATGATAGTAATAACTAACATTTGTATGGTTCCTTGCAGATTAGAGAGTGAGTGAATGCTCATGTTTTCTTACTTGAGCCTTCTAATCAGCTTGTTGTTATTCCTATTTTCAAGATGACAAGACAGACTCTGACAGTATCAGAGAAGAGTAAGTATAACAGCAGGTATTAGAACCAACTTTCTTTCTTGTGAGACAGAGAGAGGGTGCAAGTGAGCAAGAGGCAGAGAGAGAGGGAGAGAGAGAGAGAGAGAGAGAGAGAGAGAGAGAGAGAGAGAAAGAGAATCCCACACAGGCTCTGCACTGTCAGCTTGGAACCGGAAGCCAGGTTCCAGTTCACCCGAATGGGGCTTGAGCTCACCTGATACAGGGTCATGACCATGAGATGAGCCAGAGTTGGATACTTAACTGACTGAGCCACCAAGGTGCCCTAAAACAAGTCTTCTGATTTTTAACCACATGTTCTTTTTATTGTGCCCTCTGCCTTATCTTACATCCCTCTCCAGTCTATTTCATTGCTATCAGATTGTTCTTTCCTAAACCATTTCTTTGAACACATCAATACAGACATCATTGTCTTCTTGCCCCCATGTATTTTTAAAAAAAATTTTTTTTTTCAACGTTTATTTATTTTTGGGACAGAGAGAGACAGAGCATGAACGGGGGAGGGGCAGAGAGAGAGGGAGACACAGAATCGGAAACAGGCTCCAGGCTCTGAGCCATCAGCCCAGAGCCTGACGCGGGGCTCGAACTCACAGACCACGATATCGTGACCTGGCTGAAGTCGGACGTTTAACCGACTGCGCCACCCAGGCGCCCCCCCATGTATTTTTATCTTTTGAAGTTAGACTACTTAACACTTGAGATTTATCATTTTCCTAGATGCTAGGACAGATCCTGTTCTTAAATACTAGGCCATCCTGAAGCTCTAGTGGTTCAGAAGTTCAGTTTTGTCTTGTCTTTTTTCTGTTTTCATTTCTGATACTCAGTGTATAAACTTTTTTTTTTTTCTGTATGAATTAAACCCTTTATTACTAGGACTTCCATAGCTCAATTCCAGGAATTAAACTTGTGGCCCTGCCTTGTATCACTATTCCAATAATTTATACTCTGTTTTGTTGCTCCATGTGCTTTAATTACTGTCTTTGTTTACTGCTGAGTACATCATTGAACTTTTCCTTGAACTAACATCCACAACAGAAACAACACTTGTATTCATAGATGTTTAGCACAGACCCTTGTATATAGCAAGGGTCTTTATTTTATTCATAACTGGGTTGTCAGTATCTAGAACTGATTAATTCAGAAGAGACCGTCAATAAATATTGATTGACTATATTTTTGTAATAAAATAAACATATATATTTTTTTCTTTTAAAGAGAGAGAGAGAGAGCATGAGTGGGGGAGAGGGGCAGAGGGAGAGAGAGAATCTCAAGCAGGCTCCATATTCAGGGCAGAGCCTGACATGGGGCTTGATTCCATGACCCTGGGATCATGACCTGAGCTGAAATCAAGAGTCAGACGCTTAACCTACTGAGCCACTCAAGTGCCCCATAAGATAAATCTTTGTCATTGAGTCTCTGACACCTGCCAGTATACTTTCCCTGATCTTGACTGTATCTGTTTAGGTTTCTGTTGCTTGACATCATATTTCTAATGCTGTTCTCTGTCTACTGCTAGGTCTACTTAGGTGCACTTGCCTTCATTCATGGATTTCTTCCTATTTCATGGTGCTGCTGACATCCCCTGATTGTCAAGACCCTGTGGATCTATTTGGTTTTTAGATCTTATGTTTAGCTGGATCATGTGTTTACCAAGCCTGTGTAGAATTCTTTACTAGATATTTAAAAGCTTTCTAATTGTTTATTTATTTATTATTTTTTAAATGGTTATTTATTTATGTTGAGAGACAGAGTGAGAGAGAGAACCCCAAGCAGGCTCAACGCTCAGCATGGAGCCTGATGCAGGGTTGGATCTCACAACTGTGAGAGATCTCGACGTGAGTGGATATCAAGAGTCAGATGCTTAACTGACTGAGCCACCCAGACACCCCTCTAATTGTTTTTTTTTTAAATAATTTTCTGTGTTTGTGGTACATAGTTGTCAACCAAATACCAGCCAGCAATTTTAACAGTGAAATACCAGAGACAGTGATGTAATAGCAGTTAATGGTCTCATAGTGATCATTTTGGTCTGCTTTCTGCACAACTGCACTTTTGTAATCAAATAAACTGCAGGGCAAGAGAGAATAAAAAGGACGGTTTGGTGAAGCGTAATCTTTATATTACCATCCCTAGCAACAGGAGGAATAATTATGTTTAAATCTTGATATGAAATGTTTTAAGTGTGTAGAATGATTTAGAATGTTTCTGTTAAGATATAAAGAAAAAGAAAAAGTCAAGTCAAATATCCATGCTTTTCTTTTAACGGAGGTTGAGCTATATCCAAACCAGTCCCCAAAAGCAATGCTAGGTTTTAATTCAATGTGGTACAGAAAGATAGTCTTACACAGTTTGTTATATATATCATGTTAGTTTTCTTTTAAGGTTCTTATACAGTAGAATTTTAATTAAGCTGGAGTACATCTGAACTCTTTGTGAAATCAAAACGTATAGTATACTTATGCCCATTTTGTGGGTGTTGGTGTAACACTTTTATTAGCGTCAACAAATAGATTTACTATATTTGTTTTATGGCATTTTGTTGATCTTATTCATCAAGACTGTCAAATATTACATTTTCCTATGGGAAAATACTTTTATGAGATATTTACATTTTAATATAGCTTTAATTCCATATATCGCATTTAATGGTCTTATTTATCATTATGGCCACAAAAAAAAAAAAGACATGGCCTGAATATATTTTTATATCCTGTGTTATGTATGTAATTTTGTTAGTTTCTATTTCACAATAGTTTGAAGTAATTTCACAGTTAGTTTTGAAGTAATTTGAATTAGTGATTCGTTGTAGGATTTCGGAATTATTATCCATCAGAACTGATTTTTTTCTCCTAGAACAAGAAGTGAGGTATGACAGTAGTCATCTGTTTGGACCACAGTTTCTTCTTGTTCCTGAGGAACCTCTCTTAGCATTCTTCATGGTCAAAGGACCCAAGGATTAGACCCAAGGATTATGTGAATAGTATTGAATAGGTAGGAGCAGGAGGGAAGAATGGACCAATTATTTCCAAAATGGAAGTAAGAAACTGAAGCTTGCAGTTTATCTGTTTAAACTAGAAACAAAGGTTTTTAGATACTGCATGGTCAAGATAATAAAATTTTGCACCTTCCCAGGTGTCATATTAACTTTTTAAAAGAAGTTTAGCAGGCACCTAGGTGGCTCAGTCGGTTAAGCATCAGACTTTGGCCCAGGTCATGATCTCACAGTTCATGAGTTCAAGTCCTGCATTGGTCTCTGCACTGACAGCTCAGAGTCTGGAGCCTGCTTTGGATTCTGTGTCTCCTTCTCTCTCTGCCCCTCTCCTGCTCATGCTCTGTGTCTCTCTCAAAAATAAATAAACATAAAAAAATAAATAAAAAGAATCACTGTAAGTCAGAGCATTTAAACTTCAGTATGCATTCCAGTTACTTGAGGATCCTATTAAATAGAGATTTTAATTTAGAAGGTTTGGAGTGGGACCTGAAACTCTGCATTTCTTTTTTTTTTTTTTTACTTTTGTTTTAATGTTTATTTTTGAGAGAGAGAGAGAGAGTGTGGGCGCAAGAGTGGGGGAGGGACAGAGAGAGAGGGAGACACAGAATCCAAAGCAGGCTCTAGGCTCTGAGCTGTCAGCCCAGAGTGTGGCATGGGGTTCAAACCCACAAACTGCGAGATCATGACCTGAGCCGAAGTCAGACACCCAACCAACTGAGCCACCCAGGCGCCCCTGAGACTCAGCACTTCTAATGAGCTCCCAGTTGATGGTTTATGTTGATGGTCCATGAGCAGCAAGTCATAAGGTATAGATGAAGTAGTTGTCATTCTTATTAAAGAATTAGTATTTATACACCTGAGATATTTAAACAATACTTCAAGATAAGATGTGATTGAGAGGTAAAGGGGCACGGATAATATATGATCTGAAAGTTGAGGGGAAGTTGAGATCTTTAAGGATTCCTTCATAGCAGGGGCGCCTGGGTGGCTCAGTCGGTTAAGTGGCCGACTTCGGCTCAGGTCATGATCTCACGGTCTGTGAGTTCGAGCCCCGCGTCGGGCTCTGTGCTGACCGCTCAGAGCCTGGAGCCTGTTTCAGATTCTGTGTCTCCCTCTCTCTGACCCTCCCCCGTTCATGCTCTGTCTCTGTCTCAAAAGTAAATAAACGTTTAAAAAAAAAAAAAAAAAAAAGGATTCCTTCATAGCAAAGGCAAGGTTTAAGCTGTGTCTTGAAATGAGGCAGGAATGGGTGGGAAGGGAAAAGGAAAGGCCTTACAGAGAAGGGGAGCAATGTCAGAGACAAAGATGAGTATGAATGAGGGCAGTGACATTTCAGAGCAGGGAGAAACATTCTCTCTTTCACCCTCCCGCCAAATGTTTAAGGTATGCATGAGAATTTTATGGGGAAGAGGAGCTCTGTAACTTGCTTACTTTTCCAATATTTAGGAATTTTTAGTTATCTGTGTTGTTAATTCCTAGTTTAATTTCACTGTAGTCAGAGAATATACTTAGTATGACTTCAGTTTTCTGCAATTTGTACAGACTTGCTATATGGCCAGCATATGGTCTGTTTCAGTAAATACTCATATGCATGTAAAGAAAATGTATCCTGCAATGGTTGCATTTAATGTTTTATAAATGTCAACTAGGCCAAGATAGCTAGTAGTATTGGTTAAATCTTCCATATCTCTACTGATTTTTAAAAAAGAATCTGTTAGTTATGGGACATCTGGGTGGCTCAGACAGTTGAGCATCTGAGTTTGGCTCGGATCATGATCTCACAGCTTGTGGGTTCGGGCCCTGCATTGGGCTCTGTGCTGACAGCTTGGAGCCTGGAGCCTGCTTCGGATTCTGTGTCTCCCTCTCTCTCTCTGCCCCTCCCCCGCTCACAGTCTGTCTGTCTCTCTCTCTCTCTCTCTCTCAAAAAATAAATAAATATTAAAAAAAGATTTAGGGGCGCCTGGGTGGCTCAGTCAGTTAAGCGTCTGACTTCAGCTCAGGTCATGATCTTGAGGTTTGTGAGTTCGAGCCCCATGTTGGCTCTGTGCTGACAGCTCAGAACCTGGAGTCTGCTTCGGATTCTGTGTCTCCTTTTCTCTCTGCCCCTCCCCAACTTGTGCTCTGTCTCTCTATGTCTCTCAAAAAATAAATAAATGTAAAAAAAAAATTCTTTTTTAAAAAATCTGTTAGTTAAGTGATGTGAATTAACATTCACCAACTATAATGAATTTATTAATTTTCCCTTTGTTGTGTCAAGTTTTGCTTTTTATAGGCATTAGGGTTGTCATATTTTCTTGTTTTATTGATCCTCGTGTTAGTTTTCTAATACAAAGTATTAGAAACAGTACTTACAAGATACTGTTGTAACAAGTTGACATGGCTTAGTATCTTAAAACAACACAGATTTATTAATTTACTCTTTTGGAGCCAGAAGTCCAAAATGGGTTTCACTGGGCCAAAGACAAGGTGCCCTAGAAGCTCTAGGGGAGAATTGTTTTCCTTGCCTTTTCTAACTTCTACTGCTGTAGTTGTGTTGCTGGGTTCATGGCCCTTCCTCCATCTTCAAAGCCAGCAGAGTAGCATCTTCAATCTCACATGGTCTTTTGTCTTATAAGGAGTCTTATAAGGGTAAATCATATCTACCTTACCTAATGCAGGATATCTGATATCTGATAATGCAGGTTAATTTGCTACCTGAAGATCCTTAATTTAGTCACATCTGCAAAGTCCCTTTTGTCATATAAAGTCATGTTTTCATAGATTCCAGGGATTAGGACATGGACATTTTTGTTTGTTTTTAAATGGGATAGAAAGATGGTTTTATTTATTTATTTATTTGTTTATTTAATCTTCGAGAGAGAGAGAGCACAGGGGAGAGGGGCAGAGGAAGAGAGAGAGAGAGAGCGAGCACACAGGGGAGAGGGGCAGAGGAAGAGAGAGAGAGAGAGAGAGAGAGAGAGAGAGAGAGAATATCTTAAGCAAGCTCCACATTCAACATGGAGCCTGATGTGGGACTCAATCCTGTGACCCTCGCATCATGACATGAGCCGAAATCGAGAGTTGGATGCTCAACTGACTGAGCCACCCAAAAGCCCCAAGGACATAGACATTTTGGGGTTGGCATTATTCTGTCACAATCCTGCAGTCATTATGAGATATTCCTATGTATCTTTAGTAATCTCTCAACTTTATTTGCTTGGAATTCATTGAGTTTCTTAAATCTCTAAATTTATGTCTTCCAAAATTTTTAGATATTTCTTGGCCATTATCTTTTCCAATATTGCTTCAGTCTCATTTTCTTGTTCTTCTCTTCCTGGGACTGTGGTTACATGTATGTTATGTATTGAGAATGTTCCACATCTCCCTTATATTCTGTTCTTTTTTCATTCTTTTTTTCTTTACGTGCTGCAGATTGGGCATTTTCTATTGATCTGTTTTGATCTAGCCAGACGTCTTATGTGCGAGCTGTTATGAAATCTATTCAATTAGTTCTTGATTTCAGATATTATATTTTTCATTGCCAGAATATCCATCCCTTTTTCTAGATTCAGATTCTCTTGAAATTCTTTCTTTTCATCCATTTTGTTCATCTTTTCTTCTTTTTCATATAGTCATAATAATTATTTTAAAATTCTCATTAACTAACTATAACATCTTGATCATCTGTGGATTTGTTTCCATTATCTACCTTTTTTCTCTTGATAATTGGTCACATCTTTCCTTCCTCTGTTAATATGTCTTGACATTATTGACTTTATGCCATATATAATGTGTATAAGACCAATAGAAGGAGATGTTTGTTTTTTTTGGAAGAGAGCATGCGTTAGGAAATATTGATAATCATGGTGAATAGTATAGTAGGGACATAAGGACACCAGATAGCTAGCTGCCTGTGAAGGAATGAGTGGGAAGCGTATGTTAAAATAATTGGTAGAGGAGCACCTGGGTCTCTCAGTTGGTAGAGCATCTGACTTTGGCGCAGGTTATGATCTCATGGTTTGTGGGTTCGAATCCTGTGTTGGGCTCTATGCTGAAGCTTGGAGCCTGGATCCTGCTTCAGATTCTGTATCTTCCCCTCCCTCTACCCCTTCCCCACTCATGCTTTCTCTCTCTCTCTCTCTCTCTCAAAAATGAATAAACATTAAAAATATAAAAAATAAAAATAAAGTAAAATAAAATAAAATAATTGGTAGAATAGAGCTAAATTGTGAAGTTTTCTCTAGAACTTGCTGAGAGGTTGAGTAAGTTGGTTACTCGGCATCTTGGTTCCTTAGCTTCCTCTTTAAAATGAGATAACTATTAGTAGCTATCCAGCAGAGTTTTTGTGAGGGTTAAATGAGTATGTTTGGCAGCATAGTAAGCGTTCAATATGTATTGGCTATTATTTGAGGACTGAGAATAGACTATTGAATTGGTTACATGGTAGTCATTAGTTCATTTGTCAAGTGGATTTTTAGGGATTGTTGATGGCAAACACCTGAGTTGAGGAAGTTTGGGAGAGAATAGGGAATTAGAGACAGTAAGAATAGGCCACTGTTTTGAGATTGCTATAAAGGGGATTTTTAAAATGTGGTTGCCAGAGGGGCACATGAGCTTAAGTGATAGATTTAAGACATCATGATAATAATAATAATTATTAATAATAATAGTAGTCTTCACAACAACTCTATAAAGTAGGTACTGTTTTTACCCCCATTGTAAAAATGAGGAATGTGAGACATAAGAGAGGAATGTAATTATAAAATATTTGTGAACTGAAAAAATCTAGTAGGGAGGGAAGAATTCAGGAGCCAAAAGGGTAATTCCAGGAATAAAGTTGTTAAGTACAGTAGTCTCCCCTTATCCTTGGTTTCACTTTCTGTGGTTTTAGTTACCTGTGGTCAACTGTGGTCCAGAGGCAGATGATCTTCCTTCTGGCAGATTGTCAGAGGGTCAGTAGTAGCTGAAGGTCAGTGTGCTACATCACAATGCCTACATCATTCACCTCACGTCATCTTATCACGTTGGCATTTTATCATCTTACATCACAAGAAGAAGGGTGAGTAGAGTACAATAAGATAGTTTGAGAGAGACATTATATTCACATATCTTTTATTAAAGTATATTGTTTTTGTTTTAAGATTTTAAGTAATCTCTATACCCAACGTGGGGTTTTGAACTCACAATCCCAAGATCAAGTCTCATGCTCCACCAACTGAGCCAGCCAGGTGCCCTTCAAGTTTATTGTTATAATTATTCTATTTCATTATTATTCTTATTAATCTCTTACTGTGCCTAATTGATAAATTAAACATTATAGGTATTATGTACAGGAAAACACATAGTACACATAGGGCTCAGTACTGTCTATAGTTTCAGGCATCCACTGGGCATCTTGGAACTTATTCCCATGGATAAGGGAGTCTACTGTAGGTGATAAATGATGGAATTCAACCTACAAGTGCAGAAATTGACCTTTGATAGAAACAGGGAATGTGCATTCATTTTAACAGTATTGAAAGCAAAGTATGAATAGATTTGGGAGTGGAGAGATACTTAAATTTTATTTCCATAGCTTGTATTTTCTCACTGAGGTAAGAAACAAAAGGATTCTCTGAGAGTGGGGTTGGAAATGGAGAAGAAGCAGATGGATCACTTAGACCACAGGCTTTGTCCTTCAGAAGGGGGAATCAGCACTTCGGGCAACATAGGTGGCTTTAGTGGGAGGTGAGTGTTCATTGGGCATTTAAGTGTGTGTAGATGTGAAAAGGATAATCATTTAGCATCTCTTTGATTTCAGTATTGTGCTTCTTTCATCCAGAGTCTTTGAATTCCTTATCTGTGGGTTCTACTTCCTGTGCAGTTGTGTGGGTAGAGATATGAATTTGTCCATTTTCTTCTAATGATATTACAGCTTTACAGTCATCTTAAATGAAGTATAGTCATATTGTAATGACCTTGAATTGTTTTCATTTTCATTTTATGTACAAAATATATTGTTTTAAAATTTGTTGAAACTTAAAATATTAATAGGTTTTTTTTTTTTTTTTGAGGGAGGAGCTGCTGTTAGTGAGTGAATAGTAGTATTATTATTTTCTTACAGGCTATTTTCTGTAACTACAAATTTCTTTTAGAATTTACAAAAGGTTTTTTGAGTATTCTAAGCTTTCTTTGACTTGAACATGAAGGGTGGCCAGGAAGGACATAGGTAAAAACATGCTTTACATATGAACTAAAGGGGAGACTTTGTGTGTGTGTGTGACACACACACACACACACACACAAGTTAGTGACATATTTGATATAATGATGGGTTTGCAACTGTCCTGTTAGTATTTTGTCCAGTATTGAGTGAATTTAGTATTTTTCTGATTGCATATTTTTTTCTTATGGCATAGTTAAGAATGACCAACTCTGTGCTGTCAGTCATTTTAGTGAACAGGCAGCCTTCTGTTTCAAACAGAGAAACGTCTGTTAGTAAGAAACATGCAACAATAATGTGGGGCTTTTCTTAGTAGTTTGTTTTGGAACTTTATATACACTTTTATAAAGCAGCTGCAAGGAAAAGTGTGTGTAGGTTTTTGTTTCTTAAATGTTAATGTAAGGAATATTTAAAAACCTGTGTAAAGCTTTCAACAGTGCTTTATTTGACTGTTACTATTTAAATTTTTTCTGCATTTCAGTTTTATTAGATGGTGACCATTTTACATAAGATCCTACATTTTTTTTTTACATAAACAAATATATACTGTTTATATAGACATTACTAAAAATGTTGCAGTTATTTTGGTAAAGATTTTTTGGACAATTCTATATATATTCCTAATCTTTTGCTTTTTAAAATACCATTTAATATTGAAGACAATTTAAAAAGTAAATTCTCAACTACAATTTTAACACAAAATAGCTTTAAATTCTCTATTACATGTTATAATGGCATCCACTATATATTTTTTTAGTTAAAAAAAGGCCTTATGAAAATTTAATTTACATAGGTATAATTTACTTAACACTACATTTGAAATTAGTGTTTGCTCAGTGGGGAATGTATGATATTTGGAATAGTATAGCTATTGTTGAAATATTATGTAGGTATTGCTAATTTTATATTTAATTTGTCAAGAACTCCTAGGGGTGCCTGGGTGACTAAGTCCGTTAAGCATCCGACTCTTGATTTTGGCTCGGGTCATGATCTCATGGTTCATGAGACTGTGTTGGGCTCCACACTAACAGCTTAGAGCCTGCATGGGTTTCTCTCTCCCTATCTCTCTGCACCTCCCCTGCTCATGTGTGAGTGCTCTCTTTTTCTCTTTCAAAATAAATAATAAATTTTAAAAAAATCTTAAAATTCCACTATTTTCTTTATATTATATTTATATAAAATTCAATTTAGGAACATGTAAAAAGTTTCATTATTGAAACTATAGAAAAATATTTGTATACTATTGACAACATAGTTTTATATTGTCATCTATATCATGAAACATGATGACAGTATTACATTTCAAGGAGTAGGTAGGATTTTTGCTAAATTATGTTATCTCAAGGGAAAGAATTTTTATATTAATGGCCCCAAATGCTTATTGCGTATTTCTCAACTGCTTTTGGAATGTGTTTTAGTTATGAAAAACAGTAACAACTCAGATTATTTTTACCACTGCACAAGGTAGTGAAACTCATACCTAGAGAGTGTTATCCTTTCTTAATTAAAAAAAATATTTTTATGAGAGCTAGAAATGCAGTAATTATTCTTTGTGATGTTTTATTTTCTAATCAAGAGAGTAAAGACAATTTTTTTGTGTCTTGATTAGAAAATAAAACATCACAAAGAATAATTACTGCATTTCTTATCTTATTTGCTAGTAAGGTTAGAAGGATAAGGTGATCTTTCACTATAGTTAAGTGGCTCTTACATTTTTATTTTTTATTATTTTTTTTAAAAAGTTTATTTTTGAAAGAGAGAGTGAATGCGAGTGGGGGGGGGGCAGAGAGAGAGAGAGGGAGACAGAGGATCTGAAGCAGGCTCTGTGCTGAGAGCAGAGAACCCTGTGTGGGACTCAAACTCATGAAACTGTGAGATTATGACCTGAGCTGGAAGAAAGATGCTTAACTGACTGAGCCACCCAGATGCCCCAAGTGGCTCTGACATTTTAATGTGTGTAAGAATCTCCTGAGTGCTTGATAAAGTTGTGGATACCCAAACTCAGCCCCCCTAGAAATTCGGTTTTACAAGGCAGCATATTTAACAGGCTCCTAGATGATTAGGATGTATCTGGTCCTTTTAGAAACTTTGGCTAAGTGTCTATTTCTCAACATTAACTCAATTGCCATTAATATTAATTGCAAAATTAACTTGTTTTTCATTAAATCTTCAACACTGGTCTTAAAAGTTGTTTTAAAAACTTACTTGAAAGTATTTGAGCTATTTTAATAGCTTTGGAAGTTAATAAGTTCTCATGTTTTAGGTTATTACATTATACATTTGTGTAGAATTCTACAATTGAATAAGGACTATTACATCGTTTCCCAGTTTATCTTCATAACAAGCCTGTGAAGTAGGTAAAACAGGTATTATCTTCATTTTATGTGTTGGGAAACAGGCTAATGAACGTTAAGTGACCTGTCCTAGGTCATGTAGCTAATAAGCATTTGAGCTTGACTAGAATGTAAGTCGAGTCCTAGACCAGTGCTCTTTCTATATCACACCATGTAAGATATCTAAAATTGAAAATTAAAAAAAGTGTATATACTTTTATGTGTATATACTTATTACATATGCATATATATCATCAGACATTGTTAAAGTTTTCTAATTAGAAAAATAAACATACTGATTAAATTTTAGCATATTTTTAATAGTAAATATGTTTTATCTTACCAACTCTACACTGTGAGTTGGGTAGGGGCATGGATTATGTGTTATATATCTTTATATTCTAATTGTCTAGCTTACTCTGTTGCACAGAGTACTTAGATGTTTAAGTGTTTGATGAATGAATGAATTGATAAATGAATGAAGGACCTTTAGGCTTTTGTGTCAAGGGGAATGTTTGAAGGTTTTTGATGTGTATTCTTGTCTTAAAATGGCAAAGTCTCATTACTGGGCTCTTGATTTAAAAAAAAAATTAATGTTTATTCATTTTTTAGAGACAGAGAGAGACAGAGCATGAGAGGGGAAGGGGCAGAGAGAGAGGGAGACACAGGATCTGAAGCAGGCTCCAGGCTTTGAGCTGTCTGCACAGAGCCTGACGCGGGGCTCGAACTTAACAAACTGCGAGATCATGACCTGAGCCGAAGTTGGATGCTCAACCAACTGAGCCACCCAAGTGCCCCTTGGGCTCTTGATTTTTAAACAGGGTTGGTACATGTTCTTGAGTCATGAATACATGGTGGTGCCAGTTCTCACAAACAGATGTCAAATAGTGCTTCATGAAAAAGCAAAGCAATCATAAGATGGAAGTATATATATATATATATATATATACATATATATATATATATATATATATATATTTTTTTTTTTTTTTTTGTGTGTGTGTGTGTGTGTGTTGTGTTGTGGAATATTTTGGTCACATATGCACTCCCAGTAATATATTGTATGTTACCAGGGCAGAACCAAGTTTGCATTAGAGGTAAAAGGAGTTCCTTTTATTTTAGAAATATCTCAAAACCCTTAGAGAATATCTAAAGAAAATGTTTCTAAATCTGACAAACCTTTAAACTACCATTATAACTTTTCCCTTGCCTTTTTTGATAGAAAGAAATAGACCCACTTCCTGCTCTTCTCAAATAGTTTTAATAGTTCATGAAGATTTCCAGCATTCTGGTATATGTCTAATAGAGATCCTTTTGTGTTACATAAAATAGAATGTCTATAGTGTCATTTCCTAAGTGTATAAAATCTCCTGAAAGGTACTGTTACCTTTCTTTCTCTAGAACCAGATTGTTTCTTATGCCAGTTATTCAGAATGTCCAAATACAGTTTTTGTGGGCTGCTAGTTTTGTTTGATTTTATTTTTGTTTTATCTATGTATCTCTATATAATTTTTTGTTTATAAGTAGGAGGAATAAATGAATCAAATATACTTGGTCTATCTCTCTGCGTATGTGCATAGTTGTATATTTGCAACTCATAACTAGCTTGACAAGGAAGCATATTAAATGAGTAGTTCAAAGACATTTTGGATAAACTGTGGTTTTCATGTATTTGGACAGTTCTCCTTTTTTTTATGTTATGTATAATTGATATGTACATTTATTACTAATCCTGAAATCCCATTTCCAAAGGTAAGTGTCTACCAAAATACCTTATCTTGAAAAACGTTTGAGAAGAATTTAGGAATAGAAAACACTTTAAACACTCCTCCAGAAGACATTCTTTTGACTGATATTCTGAGTACTGGTTTTGATTCAGCATTTGGCACTTCTCCAAGTATTCCTCTCATGCACTCTCAAGTTCTTTGAGTTGTTTCAATAAGTATTGGTAGAATCATGGGAACTTGGCTTTACTGTTGTTAATAGCATTATATTTTGAACACCCTTTAATCCTTGGCATAGTAAACTTCACCTCAGGCATTTTTTTTTCAGAGTAAGAAATGTTGTTCAGAAATTGTCTTTATAAATAGGATAACTGGGCAAAGAATGTATTTTGAAAATATTTTGAAAATTTTATTTAACACTCTACTATTATTTTTGTTTCTTTTGACCTTGAAACAAATTTATGTTCCCATGTTCTGTATGCGAACTTTCAGTTCTGAAAGTTACAGCTTTCTATTGTCACAATTATTCCTTACAAATGTTCTGTTTTTTCCGTTCATACTATACTTACGACATTCTCCTCATTTCATTTTGACAGTAATTCCCTTTGGGTTCCTAGAGCTTGTTTTTTATTCCCTTTGCAGTACTTATTTTATCTTGCATTTTTAAATAACATCTGAATTCTCTGAAATGCAAGCTCAGTGTGGATAAACTCTGGTCTTACTCATTTTTGTTTCTCACCAATACCAAACATAGGGCTTTTCAAAAAGTGGGTGCTCAAGATTTATTCTTTTGAATTAAATTAATCTTTTAGTCTCGTTTCCATGAATATAATTCTGTAAAAACCTCTTGTTTCCAGGAACCTCTGTAAAATCTGGACAGGCAATGGTTTTCTCCTTTGGTATCATCAACCGTTTTCTGCTTTAGATTTTTTGGTCCTGATTTCTTTCTCTTTTTCCTTCCTTCCATCCTTCCTCCTCTTCCTCCTTCCCCTTCTCTTCCTCTCCTTCTTTTGTTTTCTTTCTTTCTTTCTTTCTTTCTTTCTTTCTTTCTTTCTTTCTTTCTTTCTTTCTCTTTTTTACAAATTTAAAAATTTGAGTATAGTTGACACACAATGTTACATTGAGAACAGTGGAGAACAACTTTAAAGTCTTGGGCCTGTGGGCTTTTACTATAACCAGGAAGAGCACTTTATTGTATCACATGAAGTCTGCTTTGTTTCTATATTACTGTTGATACTTGTTAGCAAAAGAGCTTTATGTCATTACTGTACACACGGTAAATGCAATAAATATAGAAGTGATAAATGATGCTATTCATCCCTATTCTTTACTTTTGATTCCAGTAAGATTTAGAAAAATTAATTGGGGTGGAGTTACATTAGAATATATTTAAATTCCTTTAACTTCCATTAAATAAATGCATTTTACATTTAGTTGTCAGAAATGTGAAACCTACCTTACAGAAGGGCCAATTAATTCCTTACAGGTGATTGCTAAGAAAAAGTGTGATTCTCCTTGCCTTTTATATACCAGTCATATTAGCCTAATTTTGTCCTAGTAGAAAATTTGACTTTTTATTGCTGAAGTCATTGCAATTTTTATGAAGGATATTTACACATTACAGATGAAATCCTTGTTGGTCATGGGACTTGAGATAAATTCCTTCATCTCTCCAAGTTTCTGTATCCTTGATAGTAGATTGGAGGCACCCAGATCAGACTCTTTATAGGATCTGTCTTCTTTTCCTAGCCTGGATTAATTTTCCTAGTCATTGGTTCCAGTGATGTCTCCAAGTTTTCTATTTCTATATCTTGTCTCATTCCCCTCTGGTCCAGAGCAAGCAATTATTAAATCATCCTATGATTTCTAAACTCCCCTGGAACCCTCCTATGGAGCCTTTGCACTTTATCAGACCTAGAATTAGGACAGGGTTTGGCTGCCTTGCAGTCAAAGGACTTAGCATTCCTTATTTCCTTCTCCTGCTTTATATGTTGCCTTAGGCTGTTCCTGACCCATTACCCTGAATCCAAGCCTGTTTAATAGTGAATATGCACATGTCAGTAGTCCTCTGGACAACCACAAGAAGTATAGGTACCTTTAGCCTTATTTTAGAGACAAGGAAACTGAGGTACAGGGAGATTCAATTACTTGCCCAGGTGCACTGAACTGTGGAGTGGCAGAACCAAGATTCAATTTTGATCATTTAATCTGACACCAGGGTTCATGTTCTTCACCACCTCAGTATGCTGACACTGTCTGTGCACAAAACCCATGTCTTTGATGCACACATACTGACTGTAGATTTTCTGTGTTTTTTTCCCCCTCCTGAATAGATAATTTAGTGCAGATCAATATCTGCTTTTGATAGAATACTTCTTAAGAGAGTCTCTTAAGGTATTTAAAGACCTAATTACCTTCTTAGAGAACAGTCTCCATGATTGTAGCGTTTCCTGCTGCCTTTTCAAGTGCTTATTTTTATTGGCCCCAAGTAACTGGGATGTCTCATCTAGAACTTACAAAGCCAAGATTCCCATTAATTTAATAATTAATTTAATAAGGAACATAGATTATTTACAGAAAATGTATAATTCTGTTCATTTCTTATAACTTTTGTTATTATACATATGTATTATAGAATGTTATGAAAATACAAGAAATTAAAAAGGAAGATTAAAAAGTGTCCATATTCCAGGCCAGAGAATACTACTGTTTGATAAGTATTTACTTTAGACAAACACACATACATATGTGCCATATATCTAATTTCTATTTTCATATTTTTTACTCAATTGTGGCAATTAAGTAGATACTTTGTTTTTATCCTATTCTTTTTAAAAGAAGGTTATTTCCATTTATGTTGCCAATGCATTAAATGGATTTGATAGTTTATTTGGTAGTATCATGACCAAGATCAAATTTTCCTATTTTAGTCTTTATGACATGTGTCTTTCTATTCCACATATTCATCATTTATTCAAGACAATAATCTTGGATTTTTCCTTATCACATTTTACCTCTAATCCATAACTAATTCTGTTGGCTTTATTTTCTCAAATATACTGTATTCAAATAATTTCTCTTTACCTCCACTGTTGCACTCTGGTCCGTGTCACTGCCAGCTCCTGCTTAAATTATCATAGTACCTTTTAAATTTATCTCCCTGCTTCTGACCCTTTACATTTCTCTACACAGTAAAATTTCTAAAATAGAGTTGGATCATGTCACTCTTCTCCTCAGAACCCTACTAAAGCTTCCCATCTTACTAAGGGTAAAAGCCAAAATCTCTGTAATAGCTTACAAGGTTCTACATGATGTAGTCTCTACAGATTTGTTGAACTCCTACTCTCTCATTTTTTTCTCTCTTACTCTGTCCCTGCCCCATTGGCTTCCAGACTGTTCTAAACTGCCAGGACCACTCAGCTTGAGGGCCTATTGTTTGGGAAATGGTAGTCTCCCAGGGCAACACCTGGCCATGTATCTATCACAGAAGTAATGGAACAGAAAGGCTCACAGGGCCAATTAAGATGCTCAAACACATGGTTTATTAAGTCAATTTAAAACACACTATGAGAGGTGCCTGCATGGGTCAGTTGGTTGAGTGTTGAACTCTTGATTTTGGCTCAGGTCATGATCTTGCAGTCGTGGGATCGAGCCCCCATGTCAGACTCTGTGCTGAGCATGGAGCCTGCTTAAGATTCTCATTCTCTCTCTCCCTCTCTCTTTCTCTCCCTGTCTTCCTCTCTCCCCCGTTGACCCCCCTCAAAAATACACACACACACACACACACACACACACACACACAGTACACTATGAGAAAGAAGGGGAGAAATGGGATAAAGTTAATACACTTAAGATAGGGCACAAGTGAGTGAAGGACCAGATTCCCTGAATTTTGGAATACACAGTCTTCATGCCTTTTCTCTCTCTGCCTTAACAGCAAAGAGGACCAGAATTGAGGTAAGTGAGAGGCCCAGTCAGGTAGAAGATGTTCTGATAATACCACAACACGTACCTGCTCAATCAAAGAGACGCTGGGGTGAGCATGCCTGGCCTTAGCTCTAGCTTGCCACTTATCTTGGTGAGCAGCTATGGGTTTTATTTTTGTTTCTTGGGGAGAGAACATGTAGGATAACTAAATTAAGACCTCATATATATGTAGAGTGCCTCTTAAGTCTCATGTTTATTTATTGTTCATGAATATTTAATGCATCAGGTATCTCATTATATATAGAACCGCTTTTTTTTTTTAAATGTTTATTTATTTTTGAGAGAGAATGTGAGCAGGTGAGGGGCAGAGAAGAGGGAGACATGGAATCCTAAACAGGCTCCAGGCTCTGAGCTGTCAGCACACTGCCTGATGTGGGGTTTGAACCCACAAACTGTGAGATCATGACCTAAGCTGAAGTCAGATGCTTTACTGACTGAGCCACCCAGGCACCCAAAGAACCTCTTGAATATTAGGGCTTATTGCATATTTAGTGCCTCATGAACTTAGGCATCTTGGTCCTTCCATTTCTATCTTTTCAGAGACATGCTCTGCTTACTATTTCTATTTATATGTTTATTTATTTATTTTTTTAAATTTTTTTTAACGCTTATTTATTTTTGAGACAGAGAGAGACAGAGCATGAATGGGGGAGGGGCAGAGAGAGGGGGAGACACAGAATCGGAAACAGGCTCCAGGCTCCGAGCCATCAGCCCAGAGCCTGACGCGGGGCTCGAACTCACGGACCGCAAGATCGTGACCTGAGCTGAAGTCGGACGCTTAACCGACTGCGCCACCCAGGCGCCCCTTCTATTTATATGTTTAACATGTCTTGTGAATTCTGCCTATTTATTATTTATTATTACTTATACATTTATTCAACTTCTGTAGCAAATTAGATATTCTCACAAGCAAATGTATACTATAGGACCTCTATATGACCTCTACACTTGCTGTTCCCTCTTTTATCTGTAACACTGGTCCTCCAGATATCTGCATGACTTCCTCTCTTTCTTCAAGGCTTTGCTCAAGTATTATCTCAAATGTCATCTCACTGATAGGCCTTCTCTGACTACCCTATGTAAAATAGCAGCTTGCTTGCTCCCTCAACCTCGACTCTGTTCTCTTTTCTGCTTTAATGTTCTCTATGGTCTTTGCCACCATTACACATACTATATACTGACTTCTTCCTCACTAGAATCTAAGCTACTTGAGGCTAGGCACTTTATTTTATTCAGTGCTTTTTCCCTAGTGCTTGGTACCTAGCAGTTGTTCAGTAGGTATCTGTTTAATAAAAAAATGAATGGGGAGCCAAATGAATCCATGAGGAGTCACTTAAAATAGTGGGTGTCTTTTTCTTCATTAAAAAATAGTGTAGGCATAAGGAAAAGTTTTTTAAAGGCCATTAAACTAGTAGCCTGGTTGTAAACGAACATTTTATAGTATGAGAGAGTTAAGAATACATAGTAAATATCCTTTCTTAAAGTTTACTTGAGAGCAGAAAAATGATTAATTTTAGTCATTATTTTGAAACTCTGGTTCCATGATAAATCCATTAAAGAATAATTTTTGTAATAGTTACTATGTATTATGTAATAAGTATTTATGGAATTTATGTTTTTTACAAAATAAGCACAAGGAATGGATATGAGGATTAAATATTTCCTATATGATGGGGCGCCTGGGTGGCTCAGTCGGTTGAGCGCCGACTTCGGCTCAGGTCACGATCTCGCAGTCCGTGAGTTCGAGCCCCGCATCGGGCCCCTGTGCTGACAGCTCAGAGCCCGGAGCCTGTTTCAGATTCTGTGTCTCCCTCTCTCTGACCCTCCCCCGTTCATGCTCTGTCTCTCTCTGTCTCAAAAATAAATAAACGTTAAAAAATAAAAATAAATAAAAAATAAATATTTCCTATATGAGAAAAAAGATTCATTCAAGAAACAGGAAAGGATAATGTATGATAAGAGACAGTTTTGCATAAAATTAGTCATAGAGTCAATAAATGTTGTAGGAGTTTAGAGAAGGAAAAGGTCAATGTGGGTTAGAGTGCTGGGGAGCTCACTGTATGGACTGGGGAGGATGGATTGGATGTGTAGAAAGGGGAAGTGTATATCTGATGGAGATAAGGAAAAAAGATGCTGAAGTCTTTCATAACATGAATTTAAAGAATTTGGCTTTTATCCTATCAATCCTATTTTTGTTGAATCATTGGAAGTTTTGAAATAAGGGAGTAACGTGATCAGATATATGTTTTAGAAATACAGTAAAATGAGTGTTATATGGAGAATGCATGGGGGAGAGGTGGTAGCTCCAGCAAGAACAGAACTAAGAAAAATAGAGAAGAGTGTTGTAGTAATTCAAGAGAGATGATGGTTTTCTTTTTTTTAATTTTTAAAATTTTTATTTTTTAATATTTATTTATTTTTGAGAGACAGAGACAAAGTTCAAGCAGGGGAGGGGCAGAGAGAGAGGGAGACACAGAATCAGGTAGGCTCCAGGTTCTGAGCTGTCAGCACAGAGCTCGATGCAGGGCTTGAGTTCACAAACCGTGAGATCATGACCTGAGCCGTAGTCGGATGCTTAACAACTGAGATGATGGTTTTCTGAACTCAAAGAGAGTTAAGTGGGATTTTTGTTGTTTTTGTTGTTTAACTTTTGTTAATATTGTTCATGCAATTTATTACTTTCCTCTTTTGACCACTGATAACCTTCGTATAGGTCTCTGGTGTTGCATGTACTGCAAAAAATTGCAACTATTTATTTTCATGCCTCTCATCCTCTACTAGTTTATAATCATCTTGTGCCCCAGGGAATCTAGCTATGCTCAGAAAATATAAGACAAATACATGAGTTTAATGAACTTAGGCTGTTAGGTTAGGACAGGATGCATTTAAGCTGGTTTCCTTCTTAAATTTAGCTCTCAGAATGTTAGAAGATGCCAGTCTTAAATTGGGGGATAGTCAATGGTTATTATTCACATAAATACATAAAGTAGTTTGGGTGATTGGCACAAAATAAAAGGGAATTTGCATTTTGATAATGTTTATAAAGGCATATTACCTACATTTCAACTGTCAGATATGTCTTTGTCTTCTTTCTCTTATAGTTGATTTGTGCATGATTCCACTTTTATATCAGTTGTGATAATGAGATGAAAAGTTTTATATAGGGAGAGTGCTAAAATAAGCAAAATATAAGATTTAATGTTTAAATATAATGGAATAAAAGTAGGCATCCTGCATAGAGGAATAATTTTTTAGTATTTTGTCTTGGAATTTTTATTCTATCGGAAACGTTTCTTTGATGACTCATGGATAAGCCTTGGGCATAGCAGTTTGGTATAAACCCTTCTGATATCAGAGCAGAGATTAAAGTCATTGCCTATTAGAAGTCTGAGGGAATAGACTACATATCTGTAAGTACAAAATACATAATATATATATATATATATATATATATATATATATATATATATATATATATGGTTCTTTAAGTACCTCTAATGATCTGATTTAGCCTCACTATAACTTGAGGAGATGGGCAGACTACATGTTGTTTGTTTCTATTTGACAGATAAACTTATTTCTTTATATCTCTGTGTATGACCTCTTTTTTATTTATTTATTTATTTATTTAAAATTTTTTTTCAACATTTTTTATTTATTTTTGGGACAGAGAGAGACAGAGCATGAACGGGGGAGGGGCAGAGAGAGAGGGAGACACAGAATCGGAAACAGGCTCCAGGCTCTGAGCCATCAGCCCAGAGCCCGACGCGGGGCTCGAACTCACGGACCGCGATATTGTGACCTGGCTGAAGTCGGACGCTTAACTGACTGCGCCACCCAGGCGCCCCTTTTTTTTTAATGTTCACTTTTTAAATTTATTTTGAGAGAGAGAGAAAGAGACAGAGAGAGCACAAACAAGGAGGGGCAGAGAGAGAGGGAGAGAAAGAATCCCAAGTAGGTTCTGCAGAGCCTGATGTGGGGTTTGATGGCATGATGGTGAGATCATGACTGGAGCTGAAATCAAGAATCAGACGCTCAACCAACTGTGCCACCCAGGTGCCACCATGATGTCTTTGAAAGAACTTCTCTGTGAACTCTCATGTGATACTAAAGATGACCACTTTATTATTTTTTTATTTAAACTTTTTTTTTTTAATTTTAGAGAGCACAAGTTGGGGAGAGGGGCAGAGGAAGAGAGAGAGAGAGAGAGAGAGAGAGAGAGAGAGAGAGAGAGAGAGAATCGTAAGCAGGCTCCATGCTCAGCATGGAGCCTGACTTGGGGCTCGATCCCATAACCTTGGGATCATGACCCGAGCCAAAATCAAGAGTTGGTCGCTCAACTGACTGACTGAGCCACCCAGGTGCCCCATGATGGCCACTTTAAACCGAGATTCAATGGCCATTTATTTTAATGGTAGTTTTTAAAATGTAGAGTATAAATTTTCCAAAATAAAGTACATATTTTGAGTAGTGTGTAGAACACTGTTGGCACCATAGATAAGAATCTGTCAGTTGCTTTGGATTTACAGCTAAAATTTCAGTTAGAAGAATCCTACTTAGTTGTTAATTTGACTTGTGGTTACATAAAAGCCTCTTGGGATACAACTTAAAAGCCTGGCTAAGAGTATTGTGTTAGATTTGTGTGGGTGGTTGTGGTCGAGGCAGAATTTTATATGTCATACTCCAAAAACTGAGGAATTTGTTCCTTACTTCATCTAACATTGTGATAAGTCTGTAAGCTCAGTACTCAGCTATTTACAGCTTTGTGGATTGTCCTTGCCGTTAGATTATTTTTGCCACCACTTAACCTGTTATGGCCATGTGTGAAGACCTGGGCTCCTTATGGACCAGAAGATCCTAAATGTTAATTTGCCATTATTCAGAAGAACTGATGAAGATGTAGATTCTAGGGCCTCACTCTAAGGGTCTGTTTAGTAGATCTACAATGAGGCGCAGGAACATATTTTTCATTTATTTAGCAAATATTTGAGTACTTAACAGTATGTGCCAGGAACTGTTCCAGGTGATAGGGATGTGTCAGTATTTTCTTTCTGGAAGCCCTCTTGCCACTGTTTGTGTATGCATGTGAGTGTGGGGATCACAGATGGGAAAAAATAAATAATATAAAAAATAAGCTAATTCCATGGTATATTAAAGGGTGTTGGGGCGCCTGGGTGGCGCATTCGGTTAAGCGTCCAACTTCAGCCAGGTCACGATCTCACGGTCCGTGAGTTCGAGCCCCGCGTCGGGCTCTGGGCTGATGGCTCAGACCTGGAGCCTGTTTCCGATTCTGTGTCTCCCTCTCTCTCTGCCCCTCCCCCGTTCATGCTCTGTCTCTCTCTGTCCCCCCCCCCACCCAAAAAAAAGGGTGTTAAATACTATGGAAAAAACAGAGTTGGTTAAGTGGGTTAACAGTTTGGGAGCGGCACGTGTGGTTAGGTATGAGAGATGGAGGTGGGAGTGCAGTTTTACCAGCTCTCATGTTATTCTGATATGTATTTGACCATACATTGCAAAACACTGTTGTAGCCATTATAATTTAAAATGATAATTTAGGGGCACCTGAGTGGCTCAGTTGGTTGAGCATCCGACTCTTGGTTTCAACTCAGCTCATGATCTCATGCTTCGTCAGGTGGAGCCCCATGTTGGGCTCTGTGCTGAAGCCTGCTTGGGATTCTCTCCCCACCCCCATCTCTGTCCCTCCCTCACTTGTACTGTCTCTGTCTCTCAAAATACATAAATAAACTTAAAAAAAAATAGGGGCACTTGGGTGGCTCAGTCAGTTAAGTGTTGGACTTCAGCTAAGGTCATGATCTTGCTGTTTGTGGGTTCAAGCCATGCGGCGGGCTCTGTGCTGACTACTCAGAGCCTGGAGCCTGCTTCAGATTCTGTGTCTTCCTCTCTCTCTGCCCTTCCCCCACTTGTGTTCTGTCTCTTTCTCAAAAATAAACAAACATTAAAAAAAATAAAAATACAAAATAAAATGGTAATTTAATATGATTTCCTGTGAATGAATAGTGGTTCTTCAAATGAAAAAACAATATTAAGTACAAGTTGTGAATTATAAAGAACTGAAACATAAGTTTTTAACAGTTATAGACCATAAAATTCACCCAATATAAGTGTATATAGTTTAATAAACTTAGTAAATTTGTGCAGTTGTGCAACCATTACCATAGTCCATTTTAAAAATATTTCCACCACCCCAATTTGTGCTTGTTTGCAGGCATTCCTTCCTTACCTCACTCCCAGGCAAATCACTGATCTGCTTTCTTTCTCTGTAGTTTTGCCTTTTCTAGAAATTTTTTATGTATGGAACCATAATATTTAGTCTTTTGAGTCTTGTGTCTTCATTTATTGTTCTGTTTTTAAGGTTCATTCACATTGTTGTGTGTATTAGTACTTCATTCCTTTTTATTGCAGAGTAGTATTGTTTTGTAGGGAGATACTGCACTTTATTCACCAATTGGTGGATATTTGGATTATTGTTAGTTTTTGGCTATTTTGAATAATGCTGCTGTGAATATTTGCACATGTTTTTGTGTGGACATATGGTTTCATTCCTATGGAATGGAATTACTGGGTATATGTTAAGGGTATACTCAAATTTTTAAAATGTTGTTAGTTTTCCAGAGTAGCTGTACTGTTAAATATTCTCACCAGCAGTATATGATGGTTCCAGTTTCTCCACATCCTTGTCAACTCTTGGTCTTGTTAGTCTTTTTGATCATAGCCCATCCTGTTGGATATGTAATGGTATCTATCTGTGGTTTTAATTTGTGTTTCCCTAATCACCAGGGATATCAAGCATCTTTTCCTGTATTTATTGACCATTTGTATTTCTTCTTTAGAGAAATATTTATTCAGATTCTTTGCCTATTTTTAAATTGGATTCTTTATCTATCTGCCTATTGTTGAGTTATAAGACTTCTTTTTATATTCTGGATATTAGACCCTTATCAGATATATGATTTTGCCAAACTGGAGGTCATGAAGATTTATCCCTATGTGTTTATTATCTATTCATATATCTTCCCATAGGATATATTTTTAGAAAGGGAAGACAAAACCAGGTATGATTAGGCAATATAGACAGTAATTCATACTTTTGAATTATGGTGACACTAAACTAAGATTCCTTTTTTCTTGTCATTGTACCCCTCCAAATCCTGGACTTGAGTTGAAAATTTTTCTCAGGACTCCCCTCAAATTTATTTCTTGCTATTAACCAACTCTGAGGATGAATTCTGTAGTTAAGATAGATTGGAGTTAAATGCTTCTTAGGCAGTATGATCTCAGCTTTTCAGCTCTAATGACTTTCTATCTCTTTTAAAGAAGCAAGTAACTTCCTATATAGGCTGGTTTATCTACATAAGGAGAGGTCTTACAATGTCCTCTCGTTTTCTGTGCGAGACTTTCCTCTGTTTATATTTTCTAGTGAAATAGAATGATTATTTATATAGACTGAAATTGATTTTTTCTTTGATATTTTTCCTTCACATCAAGTAAACTTTAATGATTTGCTTGATGTAAATGATTAAAGTTTACTTGATGTGGAGGAAAAATATCATATATCATATCATATTTTATCATAGTGTATCATATCACACCCCACTCCCACCACCACCCTGGTAGGCAGAATAATAGTTTCCCCAAATGTCCAAGTTCTAATCCTCAGAATCTGCAAATAAGTTGCATAACATGGCAAAGGATAATTAAGGCAGAAGATGAAATATTAAGGTTGCTAATCAGCTGATCTTAAAATAGAGAGGTAAACCTGTATTATATGAGTGGGCCCAGTGCAATCACAAGGGTCCTTAAATAGGGAAGAGGGAGGCAGAAGAGGTGGTCAGAGTGATGTGACATGAGAACTGGACAGCTGTTGCTGGCTTTGAAGATGGAGGGAGAGGGCTCTGAGTCAAGGAGTATGAGTGGCCTTCAGAAACTAAAAAGGGCAAGGAAATTGATTGTCCCCTAGAGCCTCCAGAGCTGGTGCCTAGATTTTAGACCAGCGAGACCCATTTTGGATTTCTGACCTACAAAACTATAAGATTATAAATTTATGTTGTTTTAAGCCACAGAGTTTGTCCTAATTTGTTACATCAGCAATAAGAACACATACACCCCCTTATTAATTATCTCTAGGGTAATGACTTTGCATTTATATGGCAAATATGTATCACCTTTCCAGGAGTCTAATTTATAATTTTGGGTAAGATTGTTTTATATTTTTATCATATAAACCCTTGCTTATTATGTTTATTAATTGGAAATGAAAATGTACTTATTATCTTACTCATACTTAACTAGGAGCCCCTCGACATTTTAAATACAATGAGCACAAATCTCCCAAACAACGAGCAAATTACAAAAGTAACATGTTCCTAAACTAGGGTGGGTTTCCAGTTTTAAGATCTTGGGCAAGTCTCTTAATCTCTCCTAGCTTGAATTTTCTTCTTGGTAAAATGAAGGAATTAGAATAAGCAATCTTTCAGGTCGTCTCAAGTTCTATGATATGATAAGTTAGTGCACATGTGTATGTATGTGTATATCCATACAATTACTCTATTCTTTTACCTTTTTAATTGAAGATTTGAATGTCTCCCCTTTAGGGATGTAAAAATATAAAGTTTTGTTTAGTAGGATGAATTATTGAATTGTTCATTTATTTAATTCTGTTTTTATGGAGTTTTGACTATTGCTTTCTACTGAAGATAGAAGATGAAGAGCCTTTCTGCTCTTGGGGATCTCATGGTATCATGGGGGGAAAGATACTGCTAGACAGCTCTACTTAAAGTGCTGTGGAAACACAGAGAAAGGGTCTTTTCTTTTTTAATGTTTATTTATTTTTCAGAGAGACAGAGAAATAATGCGAGTGGGTTAGGAGCAAAGAGAGAGGGGGACACAGAATCCGAAGCAGGCTCCAGGCTCCGAGCTGTCAGCACAGAGCCTGATGTGAGGCTCGAACTCACAAGCTGTGAGATCATGACCTGAGCCGAAGTCGGACACTCAACCTACTGAGTCACCCAGGGGCCCCCGGAGAAAGGGTCTTAACCCTTAGGAGGTCTGGACTGGCCTCCTACAGGAAATGGTGCTGGTCAAGAAGGGAGTGGGTGGGATGGGTGCCTGAGGATGGGTATTTGAAGCAGAGGATAGAGCATTTCCAAAGCAATGGAGAGAGAGAGAGCCTGAAGTGTTGGAGAGTGGAAATAAATTGGTCAGGGATGCTACTATTTTTTAATTGAAGTATAGTTGACATACAATATTATAATAGTTTCAGGTGTACAACATGGTGATTCGACAACTCTATACATTATACAGTGCTCACCATAAGTGTAGTTACTGTCTGTCACCATGCAAAGTTATTGCAATATTATTGGTTATATTGCCTATGCTGTACTTTTCGTTCCCATGACTTAGTTATTTTATAACTAGAAGTTTGTACCTCTTGGTTCCCTTCACCTATTTTGCCCATCCCCTGCCCCTCAGGTGCTATTAAGATATTTTAAATAGGAAAATTGAACATTTTTGCACTGATGTTTTTAAAAGGTAGGCATGTGAAGACAGTTTAAAGTGTATAAATATAAGGTGGGGAACCTCAGTGGCTTAGTTGGTTGAGCATCTGACTCTATTTCAGCTCAGGTCATGATCCCAGGGTCATGGGATCAAGCTCTGTGTTGGGCTCTGTGCTGACTGTGGAGCCTGCTTTAGATTCTCTCTCTCTCTCACTCTCTCTCTCTCCCTCCCTCCCTCCCTCCCTCCCTCCCTCCCTCTCCCTCCTTCCCTCCTTCTCTCTCTCTCTCTGCCCCCGCCCCCCACTCATGCTATCTCTCTTTCTTAAAAAAAAAAAGAAAGAAAGAAATTGTGTGTAAGGTATACATCAGGAGGGAGATGGGCAGATTGGAGAGTGAGAACAGCGAGAAGATTGTTGGCTATTGTCCACATGAGAAAGGACATTCACCTGAACTAAGACAGGAACGGTTAAAATGGAGGTAATGATTTCAAAGGCTTTACACAGACAAAATGAACAAATCTTAGTAATGGATTAGATGTGAAGTGGGTGTGAGAGAGAAGGAGTCTAGGATGAGTCTGGGATTTCTCATCAACAGAACTAGACATTGATCTCAGAAATGCAGAGGTGTGTGAAAACAGTATGAATAGTATTGGTCATATTGAGTTTGAGGTGCCTGTAGGATATCTGGGTAATTTGACAGGCCTACAACTCAGGGATGAGATTGGAATGGAGGTAAAAATTTAGGAGCTATAACTACATGTAAGGTCATTATAAGTGTCAAAGGAAATGACATCTGAAAGTGCCAAACAGATCAATTTACCTAATGAATAAGTGGTAGACCAAGTTCTCCTAATTTTAACTTGGGTGCTCTTCTGGTCAATGAAGTATATTCCCATGACCAAATCACAGAGGAGATTTAAGTAGTAGTTGGGGGTTGAACTTACATGTCTTTGAAATCTTTTCCAGTCCTGAGGATGAATGAGTTAACAAGTATAATATGTGTAAAATAGTGCCTGGCACATATATGGATCACATAAGTGTTTGTGATTATTCTGTAAATCTGTAGAATCTTTGTAGTTTCTGTTAATTTGGATACCAATACTGTTTAGGTGTATCAATACTGTTTGATTGTAAAATGCATACAGAAAAAGCACAATTAGCCATTATTTTATTTATGTCTTAATTTTTGTAAATAAGTTTGCCAAAAACAGTAAATGTGATTGCTTGGATAGAATTTTTACTTTAAAGATCTGGTTAAAGAAAATGAAGTTTGAATTTAACTGAAATTCAACAGGTTTTTTGTTTTTTTGTTTTTTTGTTTTTTTGTTTTTTTGCTTAAAAAGGGCAAATAGACAAAGACTGAAATTTGACATGACGATGACATTTGTATTGCAGGCTGTGCCACATTTACAGAAAATTTGGCTTAGGAAAAGTGCTCTTTGGCTGCCCCTAAGCTTTGATTAGCATATGAATGGTGAAATGAAAAAAAGATGAAAGCAAGCATTCACAATGAGGAGGAAAGGAGGACTAAACGATTTCCTGCAGATTGGTTACATATTGTAGATACGCCAGTCCTGGAAGATGCCTGCAGGAATCTGGCTGGCTACTACGCAGAATCCAAGCTGTGATGCTTGTTCTCCTGTGGTGGGCTCAGTGTTCCAGTTAAAAACACAGCCACTTCTATATTTCCTTGTTCTTCATTGATAAAGTTGGATGGTACATTGGGAGGATTAAATGAGATTATATGAAATAACATGAAAATTCAGTACAGTGCTAGATGCATTGTAAAATGCTCAACCTGGATTAGTGCCCTTTTCTCTTTATTCCACTGTAAGCACTGTGATAGTTAAAATGCTTTCTTTTCTCAAATTCTTTTGGGGAAAGTATCAAAAAGATGCCTCAATTAGTTTAATGTTGCCTATGTTATTAGCCTGTGTTTCCAACAGAGTCTGAGGCAAAGTCGAGGAGTTCATGCTCTACCTGAGTACAATCCCAGGGTAGCAAAAGTGAGGGGGAAAAATGAAGCAAGGCAGCCAAAACAGGACAGCAAATACATAGTGCACATTATTCATTTGTAAATATGGACATGTCACTGGGTTTATCTCTGGATAAGCCATATGGAAACACTCATTTCAGAATAGTCTGTTGCAGAGAAGAAAGGAGAATAATGTATCTATTTCTTCTTCCTGTCTCTTGTCTGTCATTGGTCAACATTTGCCCCCTGTCCTACGGGTTTCTGTTCTTTAGCCCTCTTGGCAGCTGCTGGGAAGCCACATACATGAAAAGTATTATGTGAACTATGAAACATTAAACACCTATACTTTTAAACTGTTTTTCTTCTTGGACATTCAGGAGACAGCAATATGCATATAAGTGTTTATTGGATAAATATTAAGTAACTAAATATTAATCTGTATGATAGATTTTTTCATTTACAGTTATTTTGTTAAAAATGGAACAAATAAATGAAAAGTCTCAATTCTAACCGACTCAAACACATATGTATTAATACAAAATTTACATATTGAGAAATGCCATCTTAACAAATTAGTTTAAGAATTCCCAAATTTTATAATTCAAAGCATTCTTACTGTGTTTACAAGTTTCCATTAGAGAATGCATTTCATTTCAGTGAGGTTTCAGTATGTTTAGAGTTTTCCTAATTTTTAAAAAAATAAGTGGTAATTTAGCATTGTATTTTAACTACTATTATTATCTTGTAGCAAATGGTTTTGCAAAACACAGAATTACCATAGTGAGTCACAATCTAAATTAGCAGTTTAGGTGGAGTAGGGTTTTACAGCTATTCTCTGTGTCTCTACACATATCTAGAGATTAAACTGAAAAGTTCTTTGTCATAGTTTTATAAGCATGTGTAAGTTAGCATATAGGCTTGACTGCTAGAACAGAGATCCCAAACATCAGCTGTTTTACGATATGCTAGTTCAGGGTGAGGAAGGAATCTGCACAGTGTTGGGGACCCAGGCTGCTTCTATCTTTTCATTTTGTTGTCTCGAGGATATTGATCTCATGCTTATGGATGGAAACCACCATGTTTATATCTCAGCAAATAGCGGAAGAGGGAGGACATGCTCCTTTATTTTAAGGTACTGACCTGGAGGTAGCACATATCACTTTTTTGTTTGTTTGTTTGTTTGTTTTTTCTTTTTGTCAGAACTCTGTCATAGTCATATGTACATATGTACATAGTCATATGTAGTAGCAAAAGAGACTAGGAAATGTAGGATGCCATATACCCGGCTAAAATTCCTAGTGCTATGGAAAAAAGAAAACATGGATTTGGGGAGATAGCTAACAGTTTCTGCCACATGCACTCTCTCTGCCAACCATGAAAAATGTCCATTTCCTTTCCAACTGTCATACCTGGATGATGTGAAGTCAGTCCTTTCTCTCAAGTTCTGATACTATTTCTTGTTGTTGGTGTATCTGATCTGAAAGCTAGTTTATCTGCCATCTGCTCACTGCCCAGATGCACATCCAATATACAATGGTAAAGTCAAGGCAGGGTAATACATCCAAAAGATACTGGTAGAGGAAAAGCAGGATAAGACACTCCATTTGGAAAAGGGGAAGATTGGAAACCCAATAGTCACTCTGCAACAGTCAAATCCTGTGTGTAGGAATCATGAAGATTTTTATCCTAGTAGTTGAAGAAGTTCTTTGTTAGCCCTCCTGGCAAGCTTATCCCCTGCCCTTGGGGAGGAAATCACTTATTCTCCAAGATTTCTGGCTTTGTCCTTTGGGAGATTGTTTATTGTCTGTTATTGCCCATGGCCAGATCTAAAGTGGGCATTGAAAAGTATATCCTTTTCTTAGGGATGGATAGTTTTCTAAGCTGGCTTCCTGCTGGTGCAGGAAAAAGAGCCCAAGGGGTTGTCATTGGATTGAGTAATTATAGGCTTTTACAGTCCAGGTGTTATGTGTGTGTAATACATACCTTCAAAAACGTATTGGATTTTATCCCTATTTGCGGTGATTAGTTCCAAGTGAGAGTAACCATAGTCAAACATTAATCAAGACATAGTTGTGTGCATTGATTTGTTAGTTTTTTCCTAGCTAAGAATGCTGGATTTTATTTTATTTTTGTGTATTTATTTATTTGAGAGAGAGTGAGGGAGCACGCATGCATGAGTGGGGGAGGAGCAGAGGGAGAGAGAGAATCTTTTTTTTTTTTTTAATGTTTTTATCTATTTTTGAGACAGAGAGAGACAGAGCACGAGCAGGGGAGGGACAGAGGGAGAGGGAGACACGGAATCTGAAGCAGGCTCCAGGGTCTGAGCTGTCAGCACAGAGCCCGACGTGGTGCTTGAACTCATGGAGTGTGAGATCATGACCTGAGCTGAAGTCAGACACTCAACCGACTGAGCCACCAAGGAGCCCCAAGAATCTTTTTTTTCTAAGTTTATTTATTTTGAGAGAGCACAGAGGCTGACATGGGGCTCAACCTCACGAATTCTGAGATCATGACCTGAGCCCAGATCAAGACTGAGACACTTACCTGACTAAGCCACCCAATAGCTCTGGGAGAGAATCTTTTTTTTTTTTTTTTTATATGAAATTTATTGACAAATTGGTTTCCATACAACACCCAGTGCTCATCCCAAAAGGTGCCCTCCTCAATACCCATCACCCACCCTCTCCTCCCTCCCACCCCCCATCAACCCTCAGTTTGTTCTCAGTTTTTAAGAGTCTCTTATGCTTTGGCTCTCTCCCACTCTAACCTCTTTTTTTTTTTTTTTCCTTCCCCTCCCCCATGGGTTCCTGTTAATTTCTCAGGGTCCACATAAGAGTGAAACCATATGGTATCTGTCTTTCTCTGTATGGCTTATTTCACTTAGCATCACACTCTCCAGTTCCATCCACGTTGCTACAAAAGGCCATATTTCATTTTTTCTCATTGCCACGTAATATTCCATTGTGTATATAAACCACAATTTCTTTATCCATTCATCAGTTGATGGACATTTAGGCTCTTTCCACAATTTGGCTATTGTTGAGAGTGCTGCTATGAACATTGGGGTACAAGTGGCCCTATGCATCAGTACTCCTGTATCCCTTGGATAAATTCCTAGCAGTGCTATTGCTGGGTCATAGGGTAGGTCTATTTTTAATTTTCTGAGGAACCTCCACACTGCTTTCCAGAGCGGCTGCACCAATTTGCATTCCCACCAAGAGTGCAAGAGGGTTCCCGTTTCTCCACATCCTCTCCAGCATCTATAGTCTCCTGATTTGTTCATTTTGGCCACTCTGACTGGCGTGAGGTGATACCTGAGTGTGGTTTTGATTTGTATTTCCCTGATAAGGAGCGACGCTGAACATCTTTTCATGTGCCTGTTGGCCATCCGGATGTCTTCTTTAGAGAAGTGTCTATTCATGTTTTCTGCCCATTTCTTCACTGGGTTATTTGTTTTTCGGGTGTGGAGTTTGGTGAGCTCTTTATAGATTTTGGATACTAGCCCTTTGTCCGATATGTCATTTGCGAATATCTTTTCCCATTCCGTTGGTTGTCTTTTAGTTTTGTTGGTTGTTTCCTTTGCTGTGCAGAAGCTTTTTATCTTCATAAGGTCCCAGTAATTCACTTTTGCTTTTAATTCCCTTGCCTTTGGGGATGTGTCAAGTAAGAGATTGCTACGGCTGAGGTCAGAGAGGTCTTTTCCTGCTTTCTCCTCTAGGGTTTTGATGGTTTCCTGTCTCACATTTAGGTCCTTTATCCATTTTGAGTTTATTTTTGTGAATGGTGTGAGAAAGTGGTCTAGTTTCAACCTTCTGCATGTTGCTGTCCAGTTCTCCCAGCACCATTTGTTAAAGAGGCTGTCTTTTTTCCATTGGATGTTCTTTCCTGCTTTGTCAAAGATGAGTTGGCCATACGTTTGTGGGTCCAGTTCTGGGGTTTCTATTCTATTCCATCGGTCTATGTGTCTGTTTTTGTGCCAATACCATGCTGTCTTGATGATGACAGCTTTGTAGGAGAGGCTAAAGTCTGGGATTGTGATGCCTCCTGCCTTGGTCTTCTTCTTCAAAATTCCTTTGGCTATTCGGGGCCTTTTGTGGTTCCATATGAATTTTAGGATTGCTTGTTCTAGTTTCGAGAAGAATGCTGGTGCAATTTCGATTGGGATTGCATTGAATGTGTAGATAGCTTTGGGTAGTATTGACATTTTGACAATATTTATTTTTCCAATCCATGAACAGGGAATGTCTTTCCATTTCTTTAAATCTTCTTCAATTTCCTTCATAAGCTTTCTATAGTTTTCAGCATACAGATCCTTTACATCTTTGGTTAGATTTATTCCTAGGTATTTTATGCTTCTTGGTGCAATTGTGAATGGGATCAGTTTCTTTATTTGTCTTTCTGTTGCTTCATTGTTAGTGTATAAGAATGCAACTGATTTCTGTACATTGATTTTGTATCCTGCAACTTTGCTGAATTCCTGTATCAGTTCTAGCAGACTTTTGGTGGAGTCTATCGGATTTTCCATGTATAATATCATGTCATCTGCAAAAAGCGAAAGCTTGACTTCATCTTTGCCAATTTTGATGCCTTTGATTTCCTTTTGTTGTCTGATTGCTGATGCTAGAACTTCCAGCACTATGTTAAACAGCAGCGGTGAGAGTGGGCATCCTTGTCGTGTTCCTGATCTCAGGGAAAAAGCTCTCAGTTTTTCCCCGTTGAGGATGATGTTAGCTGTGGGCTTTTCATAAATGGCTTTTATGATCTTTAAGTATGTTCCTTCTATCCCAACTTTCTCAAGGGTTTTTATTAAGAAAGGGTGCTGGATTTTGTCAAAGGCCTTTTCTGCATCGATTGACAGGATCCTATGGTTCTTCTCTTTTTTTTTTGTTAATGTGATGTATCACGTTGATTGATTTGCGAATGTTGAACCAGCCCTGCATCCCAGGAATGAATCCCACTTGATCATGGTGAATAATTCTTTTTATATGCCGTTGAATTCGATTTGCTAGTATCTTATTGAGAATTTTTGCATCCATATTCATCAGGGATATTGGCCTGTAATTCTCTTTTTTTACTGGGTCTCTGTCTGGTTTAGGAATCAAAGTAATACTGGCTTCATAGAAGGAGTCTGGAAGTTTTCCTTCCCTTTCTATTTCTTGGAATAGCTTGAGAAGGATAGGTATTATCTCTGCTTTAAACGTCTGGTAGAACTGCTCTGGGAGAGAATCTTAAGCAGGCTCCACCCCCAGTGAGGAGCCCCATGAGGTGCTTGATCTCATGACCATGAGATCGTGATCTGAGCCCAAATCAAGAGTCAGATAGATGCTTAACCGACTGAGCCACACAGGTGCCCCATTGTACTGAAATTTAATTGTTGGCCTTTGTGCTCTGTAAATCCTCCAGTTTCTAAATCAAGGACAGTTACCTTGAGGCTTAGTGAGAAGGTAGTATCCTTAATATCTTCTTGATTGGCATACTGGCTCTCATTGTCTGGCTGTAAATTCTTGAGTCTCAGGTTTATATCAGCTTAGGCTGTATATTCTAAAACTCATGTTTACCGTGTTTCTTTGGAATATGAAAGAATTTGGCTTTTAAACCCCAGGAAGCCCCACTTTACCAGACCCTCAGTCAGTTGAGATTTCAAGCTATAGGTGGTGTGAACTTTTTTCTGGAGACCCGAATTCCCTTCCACATCTGCTTCATACTGTGTTATTTAGACTTGAGCTTATATCTCTTGAAGGGTTTTGTTGAAAGCAGCGAGAAATAGCCAGTACTTGCTAATATTCCCAATCACTTCATTCAAGCTAGAGACTTGGTTAGTACTTTTAAGGTACTAACATTGAAGATGGCAGTTTGACTAAATGTTTTGCTGTGTCATGGCAAGAGTTAGCTGCTTTTTGCTGTTTGCTCACCATCTGCTGTTCAGCCTCTAAGTGAGTACCACACACCCCCGCTTCTGCTGGAGCGGGCATCAAATTCTACATTAGTTAGGACATGGGTTCAGGTGCTCCAACAAAGACCCTAAATTATAAGGGGCTAATCAAAATAGAGGTGATTTGTCTCCCAGTTTATAGCCTGGGCAGAAGTAGCCCAAAGCTAAGTTCTATTGTGTCGGGAATCCAGGATTCTTCTATTTTCTTGCTCCACCATCCTTTGCGTGTTGCCCTTGTCTACATGATCCAACACAGTGCACCACTCAGATCACTTCTGTATTCCAGCCATCGAGAAGGGAAGGAAAAGAAGGGAAGTCCCATCTCTTCCATTTAAGACTCTATTCTTCACGTTAACCATAACTTACAGCCACATCTAGCTGCAAGGATGCTTAAAATGTGCAGAGTATCCAGATAAAAATTTTATTAAGAGTAAAATGTTTCACTAATAGGGAAAAAGGGGAAAATAGGTTTTGGATTGCTGTTAACAATTTATGCCACAAAATATAGACTGTACATTTGGATCTTAAAAAAAAACAAGAAGACCAAAACTCGAACCAAACACGAAAACCAAAAACGTTTATCACTCTATCAAAAATTAATAGTTGGATAGTGTAATATAAAGTACAATACCCTAGTCATCAGTGTCTGTATGGTATATAAATTTAACCTCCTTTATAACAATTTAGTCTGCAGTTTGACTTCCAGAGGCTACAGTGGATATGCTCATGTGTATCACATTTGAGACTATGTGCTTAACAATTTATTTCTTCACCTGGGAATTTTTTCCCTCATTAATACTTAATGAGGTGTGAAGTACAGAGTAGACCTAAAATAGCATTGAGTGTCCAGCATTTCCACCAGTCCCCTAACTGCAGAGAGAGAAAATGTGTTGTATACTTTCAAGTGGGAAATTTCTTTGATGGAAGCCTCAAGTTTTATCTACAAAATCGGTAAAAATTTTGTATTTTATTCCATTTCATATGCCCATTCTATAAATATGCTTGTTTTTAATATAAAAATGTGTAAATTACTTATTAAGTTTACCAAAGATAAAGTTGACACTCCAGGAAGATGTACAGCATTTTTCCTGTGTCTTTTATGTTGATGCTTACCCCCTGGGTGTGTATGAAATGGTTGGGAAATTGGGTACTGATATTTATTTATTTTTTAAGTGTTTACTTATTCTGAGGGAGAGAGAGCATGAGAGAATGTGTGAGTGGAGAAGGGGCAAAGAGAGAGGAAGAGAGAGAATCCCAAGCAGGCTGTGCCCTGAGCCCAATGTGGAGCTTGATCTCACAAAGCATGAGATCATGATCTGAGCCAAAATCAAGAGTTGGATGCTTAAACAACTAAGCCACCCAGGAGCCCCTTGGGTAGTTGGATTTATAAAACGCACACTAAATACTTTATTTATATTCATTGGCAACCGTTGATGAAATGAAAAAATAGGGCTACTGGAAGCAGTCATTTTCATGGCTGCTCCTTTCTTGTGTCCTCTTCTTCCTATTCCCAGTGGTTGTCTCCTCAGCCCTCTGTTTTCACATAGCTGATTCCTCATTCTTCAAGTCTCTAATCAAATGTCACATTTTCTGAGAAAGAACTTTCTTAAACATAGCAGAGAGACTCTAATGTGACACCCAGTGATCCTCAACTGCTGATGTTCATGTCTTTCTGTAATCCTTCTGCCTTAGTTCAGGAAGTGCTTGTCACTTCTTTTAGGCAGTAGAATTTGGCAAGGGCAATGGGATGTCACTCCTATGACTGCATTATGCTATATGAAACTTGGTTTTAGCAGACTGGAGCAAGAAATTCTCGTGGTGGTTTTGAAGCAACAAGTTGTCATGTTGTGAGAAGACCACCCTGCTAGGACCTAAGCGTGGAATTTAGGAGCTGAGAGCTAGTTATCTGTTAACAAGAAAACAAGAACCTCAGCTGCAAGCAACTGAATTCCGCCAACAAATTGAATGACCCTGAATTCTAGCTAAGAACATTGCCCAGATGATGGCTTGATTTCAGCTTGGTGAGACTGAACAGAGGCCCCAGTCTGGACTTCTGACTGACAGAAACTGAGAGATAATAAGTGTGTATCATCTTGGTCCCTAAATTTATAGTAATTTTTTACACAGCAATAGAAAATGAAATATAGATGTTCAGAGTTCTGTGTTGCTTGTGGATTTTTTTCCTCCACATCCTACCTCCTGTCCTGATGGGTGTGGCTATTAGTGTTTGGGGCAACCTTGTCCAAGGATCGTGGAGTGGGAAATGCAATCCAGAATAAAATTTATAAGCTTTAATATCTGTTGAGCTGAGAGCTGTCTGACATCCTCCCATGAACCACTGATTCTACTACTGTAGTGTGAAGCTGCTTGACTGTGTAATGTCTAGAAACCTAAGTTATTAGGAATCACACTTTAAAAGAATTCTGTTAAATCTCTACAGGTAATATGAGAAGGCTCTTTAGAAATGATAGATCTTGGGGCGCCTGGGTGGCGCAGTCGGTTAAGCGTCTGACTTCAGCCAGGTCATGATCTCGCGGTCCGTGAGTTCGAGCCCCGCGTCAGGCTCTGGGCTGATGACTCAGAGCCTGGAGCCTATTTCCGATTCTGTGTCTCCCTCTCTCTCTGCTCCTCCCCCGTTCATGCTCTGTCTCTCTCTGTCCCAAAAATAAATAAACGTTGAAAAAAAATTAAAAAAAAAAAAGAAATGATAGATCTTATAATCATTATTACAATTTATTTTATTTTATTTTATTTTTTTTAAAGTTTATTTATTTATTTTGAGAGAGAGAGAGAGAGAAACACAAGTGGAGAGGGGCAAAGAGAGAAAGGGAGAGAAAATATCAACCAGGCTCTACACCATCAGTGCTGAGCCCAATGTGGTACTTGAACTCATGAACCCTGAGATCATGACCTGGGCCAAAACCAAGAGTCAGTCACTTAACCTACCAGGCCCCCCCAGGTGCCCCTGTTTGGATTTAATTTAAGTGAGAAACACTCTATTAGTAGAAAAGCACATGTTCCTTTGGTTGATTCCTTTTACCTTTTATTTCTTTTTCCTCAAAATCCTACCTACTCAAGAGACCTTTTAAATATCTTCTCCCCCCTGTCATGACTCTCCTTCCTTCCCTTTTCTAATTTGGGGTAATGTCTTCTACCTATTTTATTGTTAGGCTTTGAAACTCAAGAGTACTATATCAGCATTACCCATAGGTTATTGGAAATACAATCTCATCTCTCACCCATACCCTCATCATCAGAATCTGTATTTTTAGAAGTTCCCCATTTAACTCATGTATAAAAGTCTGAGAAGTTAGGCTGTAAGCCTCTTTTATGGTCTTTAATTTTAGTATTTGCCTCATTTCTTGCATTAGGTGATAAATTCCCAGGTGTCAGAAACCAAATTTATTCATCTTTATTTCTCCTGCAGTGCCTACCACTTACATATAGAGGTGTGGAAAATAATTTACACAATAAATTATTTGTTAACTTGAATCAACTCTAGGAAGTGTTCTGTTTTCTGAAAACTTTTAATTCTTATAGTTTCAAATATCTGTTATTTAGGACATCATTTTGTTGATAAAATGGGAACCTTTCTAATCTACTTACAGATATTAGAGCTTTGCAGAGAGGGGAAAGCTGATGGTTTAGAGAGCTCATTGTGGTTCAGAAATCTCTAATGACATTTTTATTCAATTGTTTCCTCAGAATGCACAAATGTAATTCCCAGCTCTTTTAGTATCCGTGCTAATGGATGAGATTTAGTTATTTCTCTGACCTTCAATTCAAAGAAGAGGATTAAGTGCATTCTGTGCATTTATCAAAGATACTTTAGTCTCTACTGTTTCTCTCTTATATTCATGAGCTAGAATATCTGAGAGAAAGCCAGCTTTCCTATATACCTCTCTTGCCCACTAGCCAGGGACCTTTTCACTTCCCTCTGATCTTGTTCTATGCCCTCTCAATTTTTTTCCAAATAAAAAATAAAGGTAATAGACAAATTAAACTGGTGAGAATTGAATAGAGAATGCTGTTTGCATGTTTCATTGCTGATACTTCATGAAAAAATATAAAGTTCTATGATAGTCAGCTGGATTTCTAAAAACAGTCTGTAAAAAATGAAGCAAATGTATAGAATTTAACTATTAGAAAGATAATTTCACTGATAGGTAATTTTATTCCACATGTTAATGTATGGGGTGTGTGTGTGTGTGTGTGTGTGTGTGTGTGTGTGTGTATGTGTGTGGTTTGTTAACTGTTCATTTTTGAGGACTGCTAAAATAACTTTAAAAAAAAAGTCTCTTTATATTCTGAGTCCCAGTGAGACTCTTTCATGGTCAGTCCTGCCTCATAACACTTAGCACGCATAATAGTTTAAGATATTAGAGTTGTTTCATAGAATGAATCCAATATCTTAGTCAGTGTAGGCTTCTATAACTAGGTACTGTAGGCTGAGTGGCTTAAACAACAGATGTTTATTTCTCACAATTCTGAAGGCTGGAAAGTCCAAGATCAGGGTGCTAGTGGAAGGCCCACTTCCTGGCTTGCAGACAGCCGTCTTCTTACTGTGTCTTCAAATGGTAAGGAGAGAGAAAGAGAGCTTTGGTTTCTCTTCCTCTTGTTATTAAGGACACTAATTTCATTGTGGGAGCTCCACCCTCATGACCTCATTTAAATCTAATTACCTCTCAAAGGCCCCACTTGCAAATACCATCCCATTAGGGACTAGGACTTGGACATTAGAATTTTGGGAGGATACCATTCACTGCATAGATACAGTATGAAAATAATTAAAAACAACTTTTTTTTACATTTATTTATTTTTGAGAGACAGAACACAAGTTGGGGAGGGGCAGAGAGAGAAGGAGACACAGAATCCGAAGCAGGATCCAGGCTTCGAGCCATCAGCAAAGAGCCCAACGCGGGGCTCGAACTCTCAAACTGTGAGATCATGACCTGAGCCAAAGTTGGACACTTAACCGACTGAGCCACCCAGGCACCCCTGAAAATAATTTAAAAAATCTAAGGCTGCTGGGGTGCCTGGGTGGCTCAATTGGTTGAGCGATCACCTTCGGTGCAGGTCATGATCTCATGGTTTGTGAGTTCAAGTCCCACATTGGGCTTACTGCTGTCACCTGCTATAAGTGTGGAGCCTGCTTCAGATCCTCTGTCCCCATCTGTCTCTCTGTCCCTCCCCAACTCAAGCTCTTTTTCTAAAAAAAAAAAAAAAAAAAAAAAAGTAAGGCTGCTGAATCTGTTAAAAATGCCCCATTGGAATAAAGTCTTTTTTATTAAATACAAGGTGATTGGAAGTTAAGAGACATTGGTAGACTTGCCCTCTTGAACATGATTCATGTTTTTATTTTGTTGGCAATCAGACTACCTGTAATTGTTCTTGGAATCATCACAATATAAAGTTTTTAGAATTTTAGAGCTGATGCACAAGGGAGCTTTAGGATTATCTAGTTCATCTCTCACTATATGTAGGAATTTTCTCTACAGCATTGGTTTTTGAATTTACTTTTTGAACTCCAAATTGTCTTTTTCTTATAAAATAAAATCTTATAAATAAATAAGGAGCTGAATCTGCCATGTTTTTAAAAAATGTTTATTCATTTTTGAGGGAGAGAGAGTGCTCACATGCACATGGGGGAGGGACAGAGAGAGGGGGGATGTAGAGGATCCCAAGCAGGCTCTGCGCTGACACTAGAGAGCCCAATGTGGGGCTCCAACCCATGAATTGTGATTTCGTGACCTATGCTGAAGTTGGATGCTCAACCGACTGAGCCACCTAGGTGCCCCAGAATCTGCCATGTGTTTTTTTTTTCTTTTTCTTTTTTCATGTTTGTTTGTTTGTTTGTTTGTTTAGAGAGACAGAGAGCATGAGCAGGGAAGGGGCAGAGAGAGAGGAAGAAAGAAAATCCCAAGCAGGCTCCATGCTGTCAGCTTAGAGTCCAACATGGGGCTCAGTCTCACCAACTGTGAGTTCATGACCTGAGCTGAAATCAAGGGTCGGATGCCCAACTGACTGAGCCACCCAGGCACCCCCGAATCTGCCATGTTTTAAAGAAAGTGATGAATGACAAAGGTTCTCCACCCTATGTCCACACATCAATTTGAAGTCCTTCAGGCAGAGGAACTGAAAATCAAGAAAGGCAATTTATTACAAAGTTGGATGATAAAGCCAAACTTAATACATGAGGGTCAAACTCCAAATGCAAAATTTAAAGACATTTGCTTCTCTGAGTAGTTATAACAAACAATGGACACCTTGAAGCTGCTTACTTCTGATGATATGAGGGCTTGGTTTTCATACGCCTATTTTCAGAGGAGCCCTGATTTCATGAAGGAACCTTAGGGGCTACTATGGGTGGGGAGCCTAGTGGTGAGGAATTCCTGGAGTACTTCTAGTAGAAGTGACTTCATTATATTATTTTTGCATATTTGGCTTTAAGACTAAGATTATGTTTGGGAGGAGAGTAGGTGGTAGAAGTAATGGCATTATTATGTGTGTATATGATTTGAGAAGCATAGGGTGAGAGGGTCTACTACCAAATAAAGTATAAATATCACTGCTCATCATTGCTTCCAAAGTTTGGTGCTAGGCTGGCATTGTGTTACAATCTCTTGGAAGTTTAATTAACATATTAACTTATTAATTTAAAAATATTAAAAGTAAATAGTCTGTTTTCATGTACTAACTGATTTGGTCAGGATCTTGGTGGGAGACAGATGACACATTCAGACAAAATGATTGGGGGAAGTGTGGTAGAGGATGGGTTGCACTAAGGAAACTCTAAAGGATAAGGCAGTACTCTGTTGTGAGCAACACTTACTGTTGTAGATGTCCTGATAGGAGTTGTGGCCTTTGGTAAAGGAACATGGCCCACCAACAGGATCTGGTAGGAAGGAACCAGGTGAATGAATCCCTTGACCTCATTCATGCTGTACAATGTCCTATTGGCACCTCCCACTGCTAAATTGCACTGGAAGACTAAGAGAAGAGAGTCTGTTGTTGTAGCTCATGAAGTTTAGTTTCCTAGGGCACAGAGTATGGTGAAGATGGATGAAGAATTGATCTGGAGAAGAAGACTAAAAGACATTTGGCAGAGATCCAATGTGGCTTTTGTGTGCCTTTTGGTGGCATCTTTCATCTTGCAGAGGGTGTTCCTTTTAGAAGATAGTGTTTTAGTTTGGATGCTTACTTAGGTGGTGTCATAACATTTATAAAACATTCCTAAATTCTAGCCACTTTTATTATCCTGGTGCTTCTCTGCAAAGATGTATGTTATGACTGGGAACAAATGCACTTCCTGTATCTTTGTCTTTGCTTTGCCTGAACTGACCTTTCTTTCTTCTCAGCCTGGAAAATTCTAATCTCCTCTTAAAATCTAGGTCAAATATAATTTCTGCTGAAGCTTTTCCTGTAACTGTCGTATTCTCTTCTGACTAATCTTTATTCCATTTCTCCTTTGTATACAATATTCCATTGAGCACATGCTTAATTTTCTTACAGCTCTTTGTTTTTTTTCCCCCTCTCTGATAGCTACCTTTCTCAGGTTTTTGTTCTTGTTTTTAAAGTCCTTGCTTTACACACTGTTTGACATTTATTGGGGATTTGTTGACTCAAAGAAGTTTTCTGATGTTCTGGGGTTATAGACATGCTACCATGGACAGCCACCAGCAACAACAGAAATTTGATGAGCACTTTGAACAGTAGGTCGGTGGGTCATGTCATCACTTAAAGTGTCCCTTTTCCTTACTCCCTCAGTTTGTTGGAGTAGAAGGTCTTCAATTTTGGGGATAGAGGCTAAAGAAGAAAGCCCAGATTTTATAAAAGTATTAATTACAATGATGTAGAGGATTAGACTTTTCTCTAAATCCAGAATTTGGCTACTTTCTTCTTTATTTTGTCAGCCTATGTGCACTATTTCACTGTAGTTCTCTGAACATCTGACTGGTACTTAACAGAGAAAGTAGCATTTGAGGCTTCCCCTTATGAAGTTCTAGTTTCCTCACTTATGAGAAAATATTGTTCAGTGTGCTGTATCCTTAGTTGAATCATAAGGATGAAAAGGTATGAGACATGGGAGTGGAAGTAAGAGAAGTCACTGTTCCGTCATTCTTCCCCCTCCCCCCCACTTTCTTTCTCTAATTAGCCAGTGGGGAACTGTACTTGAGGGAAATAAATCTTTGTTTTTCTAAGTGGCATTGCAAGCCAGAGACTGAGTAGGTTAGTCTAGGAATTGCAGCCCCAAACATTAATGCATATCTTTCGGTGTTTCTGAGTGAGAATAAACGAGTCAGGTGGACCACACAGAGATGAGGCCATAGGATACATAGCTAATTATACAGATTAGGATAGGATTTCTGAGTAATTTTTAAAAGTGATTCATCATTAATGGATTAAAAAGAAATGAACTTCTCTCCATTTCTTCCATTCACATAAGAGTATACTTCCTGGTCCCAGGTACATACTGCTGTGCTTTATTGTTCTTAAGCATTTTACAGAATTAATCTCTTTAATGGAATTACCGAGGTGTGTTTCTTTCTTGAATGTCTTGGAGAAATACCTTTCTTCCCACCAATTATCACTGTAATTTAAGATCCATTTCAGGAAGGGGAACTTCTTTTTGTGGACCTATGTTACTTATTATTTATGCCATTGCCTGATCTCTTAAGAAAACAATTCAGCAAGGCCACAGATGGTCTACAAGTTCCTATGATTTGTCAGAAACTCTCTTCTAGAACAAAAGGTAGAGGGTTAGAGTAGACTCTTTGTTAATGCGCGCATACTAACTGGAATGGAACTAGGAGAAGATCAAAAAAGGGACCAGAAACTCCAGTGGCTCTGTTGTGGTGGCAATAGGATAGCTGTCCTGATTTTTAAGAAATGGAAGGGAGGAAATTAGTAAGTTATAGTTAACAGTAAAATACCAAATTGGACACTGGTAAGTAGCATCCAATATAATGATCATCCAAAACACTGACAAATGAGAAAAAGGCAAAGGATCTGAACAGTAGACAGATTTATTGGTGTCATGTAAGAAGAACAAAGGTGTTAACAAGGTGCCAAGTGTGCTACTTACAGATAGCTGTGAGTAAAAGAGCTACACAAAGTGGGAATCAGGTCAGATTATTGAGTAAACTGGAGAACTACCACTATCAAGTGGGGATGAGATCAGAATAACTCAAGCGAAAAAAAGAAGAGATAGTTTACAAAGACATTTAGGTAATGGAAAAATTTGTCACATTTTTGAAACTGTAGATTAAGGACATCAGTGTATTCTGACAGAATAAGAGGTTAACAATGGCCAAATGCAGAAAGGAAGACATTTGTGTGTTATTTCCCTTCTGTTTATAGGGAAAAATAAAAATACCTTGACCAGTTAGGAAAAGAAAGGCTTATTTGTTGTGATGCCTTTAATAAAACAGAGACAGAGGGATAGAAGAGGTAAGGGATAAGAGAAAGTCTGGAAGGTACTGCAAAACTACTTGTGTTTAAAAATAGAGGTTTGGGGTATATGGGTGGCTCAGTCAGTTAAGTGTCTGACACGTGGTTTCGGCTCAGGTCATGATCTCACGTTTCATGAATTTGAGTCCTGCACTCTGTGCTGATGGTGTGGAGCATCACTCTTTCTTCCTCTCTCCCTGCTCCTCCCCCACTCACACTTTTGCACTCTCTCTCAAAATAAACAAACTTAAAAATAAATTAAAAAAATATAGGTTTGATTGCCAGCATGTTTGGACTTAGATTAATGAGTGATGTTAGAAAAAAAAAATGGTGATTGCACAAGTCCTAGGGGGTATAAATTATAATGGCATACATTTATTTATGTAAATCAGCACCCTTCAGTAACTATAAATCATTGATTAGTTATTTGTCAACATTGTAGTCACTAGCATTTAATCAAATTTAATTCAGAACAAGACGAAAATGTATTATAATAATTTATTTCCCCTTTTTAAAAAATATTAAGATCAGGCTTTAAATTTTTTTAACATTTATTTATTTTTGAGAGAGAGAGAGAGAGAGAGAGAGAGAGAGAGAGAGAGAGAGAATATGAGTGGGGAAGAGACAGAAAGAGAGGGAGACACAGAATCTGAAGTAGGCTCCAGGCTCTGAGCTATGTCAGCACAGCCATGAGATCATGACCTGAGCCAAAGTCAAACGCTTAACTGACCAAGCCACCTAGACGCCCCAATTTATTTCCCCTTTTTAAAAAAGCCTGTTACTCAGGAACTTGGTTCTTTTCCATTCGGATTGAAGTTTCTTTATTGTCTATATGGAGATAGTAAAAATGATGGTAATATTGATAAAAATTCCCATTTTGACTTCTGTATGACATGTTAATATGAATAGCAGGATAATGAGGCTTGGTTATTTATTGCTATGAAAATGTTAACTTTAGGGTTATGACTTTTCATTGCAAATGGAGGTATAGCATTATTTAGCTTGATTGTCTTTGCATAGCAATAGATATTTGTATATTTGTATGTATGTGTACACATATATATCCAGGTCGTGTTCACTGATGCATTATACCTCTATTCCTTACCTAATAGTTTTACATTTAATTGTTCTGAAGACCCAAGGCATCCACAGGGTGTTTTGAAAATATGGCAATAGTTTGGGAAGCCTAAGAGAAAATCATGCATACCACGTTGGAAGGCTCAAATGGATTTAAAATGATAAAGGTGCCTTACAAAGGGACTGACCTGGAGAATTTTCAAGTGGTGCTGTAGCAACAATAAGAACAACACTTTATCTGTACATAGACTTTGCCACATATTATCTCATTTGTTCAACATTCTTTGAGGTGGATATTACAGTCATAATGATACCATTTTTTAGGTAAGGAAACTGAGGCTAAGAGAGTGACTTGCCAAAGGTCCTAGTTAGTATGTAAGACCTGTGAAAGTCTGAGATTCTACCCTATTTATAAGTTAACAAACTAGTCTCTTACTGTGTCATGTATAGTGGCAGAAGCCACAGATTCTGAGTTAGGACAGAGCATTGTAAGCCTCATGATGATTTGAACTGCTTCCCAATTCTCCTGCTTCCTCAGTTCATAGAGGCAATGCAGGTAGGCCTGTTACATGGATGTCTTGCAAGCCATAGGGCATTGAGAAACACAAACTTGGGGATTCACTGATTTGATAGTAAGCAGGAGCAAACTACCTCTTTGTCCGGTGGAAGATATTATCCCTAAAGGTTGCTTGCAGTAAAATGCAACTTTGAGAAATGATTCTTTTTTTTTTTTTAATTTTTTTAACGTTTATTTATTTTTGAGACGAGAGAGACAGAGCATGAATGGGGGAGGGGCAGAGAGAGAGGGAGACACAGAATCGGAAGCAGGCTCCAGGCTCTGTGCCATCAGCCCAGAGCCCGATGCGGGGCTTGACCTCATGGACTGAGAAATCATGACCTGAGCTGAAGTCGGATGCTTAACTGACTGAGCCACCCAGGCACCCCAAGAAATGATTCTTTTTTTTGTTTTAAATTTTTTTTTCAACGTTTATTTATTTTTTTTGGGACAGAGAGAGACAGAGCACGAATGGGGGGGAGGGGCAGAGAGAGAGAGGGAGACACAGAATTGGAAACAGGCTCCAGGCTCTGAGCCATCAGCCCAGAGCCTGACGCGGGGCTCGAACTCAACGGACCGCGAGATCGTGACCTGGCTGAAGTAGGACGCTTAACCGACTGTGCCACCCAGGCGCCCCAAGAAATGATTCTTAAAGAGAGCAGTCAGGCTCTTGTATTCTTGGCATACCCAGCAAGAATGTGCAAGGATGCTCTGGTCTCATGGTGGATTGCCTCCTCCAACAGTATGTGGCAGAATTAAACTTTAAACTCTATCTTTTTGAATTTGATGACTAAAATTCTAGCTGAACAGGTAGCAACTATAAGCCCCTCACTCCCACCCCCATATATTATCTTCTTCTTTTTTGGTCCTATCAAGAACATGTTGAAACTAGTCCTCTTGGCTTATTTGATATACTCAGTTACTGAAACCAGTTATTGTTACTATGAAGGTAGGAACAGAAAACAGCCCAATTTAAGGAAAACTTACTGGTCCTAGTTTCAGAATCTCCCCTAATCTTTACTAGCTACTGCCACTGCAAGGAGCTGTGTTTATGTTTTTATGAATGAAGTTCCTTGTTCCTATGGCACATGTATATTTGCTATAAAAGTTGAAGGGAATGATAGAAACCATAAAGAAATAAGGAACAAGTGGTGTAACTAATGGTGGATATAGGGGAAGAAAAGGTTGTTTATTGATACTTCTTTTAAGTCAGGATTTTGCTTTCTTTTAAAGTTTATTTATTTTTGAGAAAGAGAGAGAGAGAGAGAAGCAGAGAGAGAGAATCCCAAGCAGGCTCCACACTATCAGCATGGAGTCAGACACAGGTCTTGAACTCACAAACCATGAGATCATGACCTGAGCTGAAATCAAGAGTCAGACGCTTAACTGACTGAGCCACCCAGGTGCCCTAGGATTTTACTTTCTTAAAGGAATAATAAAATAGAACTTGAAGTTAGAAAGGACCTTACGGATATTAAATCTAGGTTCCCCATCTTATAGATTAGAAGATTCAGACATAGAATGGTTGAATAACTGTTCAAGATCAGGTTTCTAGTGACAGAATAAAGTGATGTAGCAATGTTATTGTGATAGTCACATGCCTGGTAGTGAAATGTTCCCCCCTTTAACTAGAGCAGTTTATAGGATTCAGTTAATAAATGTTTGTTACATTACTTTGTTTTTATAATTGAAGAAGACCTATTATCTGTCCTCAATTCATTTACTAGTAGAGCGATAAAAATTCAATTTGATAGCTACTATTCTAAAGTCATGTACAAATTGCATAGATTAATTCAAGCTTGGGGTGGTCAGGGGAAAGCTTTATAAAGGTACAGATGTTTGAGCTAGGTCTTGAAAAATGGTTTCTGTGCAGAGAGATGGAGGTTTCGCATTCCAAGCAAAACAAAAACCACATACTTTGGAATGGTGAATGAAAGTATATAAGTTGATCAAGAAATGATCAGTGGTTGGATGTAGCTGGATGTAACTAGAATTGAAAATGGAATGACAGGTAGAATATAGATTAGGAAAATATTAGATACCATGGTAAATAACTAAGACATTATGGGGAGGAAACACTGATATTTTAAAGGAAGTTGGCATATGAGGTGCAAAAGAAAAAGATTGGTCCGGTAATCAGAATGAGTAAAAAAAGGAAGAGATGTTATAGAAGCCAACTGCAGATAAAGATTTGAGAAATATGATATATGAAGAGTAACAGAATATGCCACCCCAAAGTATGCCACTTTGACATAAGGATTATTTTGAGTGGAAGGCAATTAAAAAAAAAAAAAGCAGATAGAAGGAAAGATCTTTGCCCTCCTCCTATTTGTCTAAAAGCAGGAAATAAATTTGTAAAGGTTTTCCCCCACCCCTCTGGAACAGGAAGGACCAAAGTTAGTCACTAGAAATGGTAGCACAGGAGCCTACATAACAAACTTAGCTAGTTAGCCCTTATCTTTCATTAGTTTCTTCATACTCTCCCACTGTTTGCTGTCCTAGAAACTCAGTCCTTTTTCCTCTGTTAATATGCTATATAAGTCCAACTTCTAACCACTCTTTGAATTATTCATCACTGAGTATTTCCATGTGTATGCTGAAATAAACTTGTTTGTTTTCCCTTTGGTGACTACCAAGGGGAGTAGTCTTTTCTCAGTCTAATTTGCAGGACTGCAGCCAGTAGAACCTAAGAGGATAGAGGGAAAAATTTTTTTCCTCCCCTGCAAGTTGTAAATAGGGTCAAATGTTGAAGAGAGGTGAGGTAGGATGAAGACTAAAAAGGGTCCACTTTATTTAGAAATGAAAAGTACCTCTTTCTGAGCAGTTTCAGGAGAGTGTGAGAGCAGAAGCTAAAAGGCAACTGTATGTCAAGGAAAAAATTTAGATGTGGGAAAATGGAGATATTTGTTCATGTACTTTTATCTTAAAACTAAATAATGAACATTTGTATCATATTCTGTTTTAAGCCTTGAATTTTTACAACTAGGTACAATAAATTACTTTTCTGTTTTCTGTATGGCTCTTCATGGGTTTTCCCTTTCAGACCCACCCATTGGTCATTGGTCCACAAAGAATAAAGGGTCTGTATCTCATGCTAAGAAAAAAAGCACATTCTCTAGCAAAACTGTAACTATTTTCCATAATTGCCTTACTCTGCCTACATTCATTTCCAATGCATCATTTTTTAAAAAAACCTAAATAGAGATAGATCATCTCTATTAGCAAATTAATATTATAGGTAGAACCCACATGATTGTTGGTCTTTATAATATAATGTTGCTATATACTATGAGAATATCTTACTCTAAGTATTTATGACATAGGTTTTATGCATAATTGTTTTTCTTTAAGAAGCAGTTTCAAATGTTATCTACTTATATAATACACATTTTGAAAAACCTGCAAGGCCTTGTTACTATTTCTTAGTGTTAATGTTAACCAAAATGTTAACACTGATTATGTCTTAGTGTTGGGATTAGATGAATGTGTTTAATGTTATTTTTATATAAAAATACTAAGAAAGGAGGTATTTCAAAATATTTAATAAATGTCAGATTCTGTTTTTAGTCTGTTATTTCCCAGAAGGGTTGATATATTTTGTTTATATATAATTTCAAATTATAGTTTTGAGATTGAAGTTTGTAGCTGGGTAAATTTCAAACTCTTCACATTATTAAAGTAGGTGAATTGGCATGGGTTAGAACTTCGGGATAATTCTTGACTTGAGTATAAATTTAGGGAGTTGTAGAGTTTAAAATACTAATATCTGAAGGGGAATTGAAAGGGTGAATATATTTCTAACCTTTGAAGTATAGTCAACCTCCAATTGTCTACATGTGTAGGAGACTATCCCCTTCTAGGTGGTAGTTTCTCAGACTTCCCAGGAAACTGCCATTTGCCTGGATCCAGCTGAAAAGAATTCCACCCAACTTGGTGGTTTTTAAAACCACTCTCCCCTCCCATGCAAATGGGTGGAACTGCACATCATTCATGCTTCAAACACAATCCTCCTTGCCATTAGCAAGGATAAGAATCAGATGAATAGAGTTTAGGAGATTAAGTTCTGAATGGTATTGACATTCTAAAATTGGCTGTCATATCTGCAATTCAAATAGCATTACATTCCTTTGTTATGTTAAAATGAAATTAAGGGTATCTTAATAGCCAAATAAGTTAGCCTATGGTTATAATAATTTACTTAAAATTAATGAGGCACTGATTTCAGATAGTAGCCCAGTGCTCATTTTCATTTAGACAGTTTGTGTTTATTTTTATCTGTTTTATTACATGGGATTTGTTAAGCTTCACAGAACTGCTATAAAGAAGGGAGAGAGCAGAGTCCTGGGGGCATGAGGTCTAGAGAGAAAGCCTGTGTTCACGTATGACTTTATGTTGGAATGCAAGGAGCAAGAGCTTTCCAAAGATGTGAAATTTAAATAGAGACTGAAAACATGTGATGTTCAGGCTGGAAAAGGAGTTAGGAATTGAGAGGCTGGGGAAGTGTCCAGGAGAAGAGAGCAGTATATTTGCAGGTAGAGAGAGCATAGCTTGTTAGTAAAACTGGTTAAAAATAAGCCATCACTGCCACCACTATCGACAACCAAATCCTTTATTTCAGAGATGAAGCATGGCAAGAGGAGAGACCGCAGAGGGATTTAGGGATGTACTGAATGATTTTAAGCAAGGTAGTGACCTGATCAACTTCGTATTTTACAAATATCACTGATATTGCAACATGTAGAACAGATTGGTGGGGGAAAGAATTGACATAGGCAGGCTAGTGAGGAGACTTGCAATAATCCAAGTAAGAGATAATGGTGATGTTGATGGGGAAGGAAAGAAATTGGTGGGCTCTTGACTATTTCAGAGATAATTAATAGTTCTTGGAGATCAATTAAGTAGATGGAATAGGAAAGGGAGAGTAATTGAGGTTGACTCTCCTGTTTTTAGCTTGGCAGCAGTCAGGATGGTGATTCTCCCAAGGAGGTTGGGGATTTTGTTACAGTTTTCATACTATGATTGGATGAAGTAAGATAGGAAAAAAAGAGTTTGGAAAGAAGAGACCACTCATCAAGAAAACATGGAACCAGGAAGCCAAAGCTACTACTACATTAGCTGTTTTTGGTTGTAGCTTCATGTAAGAAACCCCTTTTTATTTTGTTATATCATTTTATTTTTATAGCAGTACATAAATATTATTTTCCTTTCCCCCTTTTTAATAATACAGTATCCTGCAGTCAAATAGTGTTAGATCTAAAAGAAACCTTGGAAATTATAGTTTCTATCCCAGGTGAGGAAATTGAAGCTCTGAGAGAAAGACTGCATGATAGCTGTGGAGTGACAGAAGTAGTTAAATCCAGATCTTCTAATGGCTACTCCCTTGTTCTTTCTACAGTATCTAGCCGGCTCCATGTTGATTATTGTGTTCCATTAAAACAAATAAGTGAAATTGAAGACTTGATGAAAGAAGAATAGCATTATCACAGAGGAAAGAAAAAAAATACATAAATGTATTGTTAGCACATTTTTTTTTTTGTAGTATGGAATTCTTTTTTAGATAACCAAGGTTGCAGAAATTCAGTCCCTTCTCATTATTATCTTCCCTATCATTCCATTGACCTTCTATCCTGATGAACCTGAAAGGGTTAAAATTTAGGCAATCTGGACTTATGTTTTGTTTTATTTCTATCTAATAAATTGATGAACCCATTCCACTTCTATTGACCCCATTAAAAAAAAACAAAAACAAACTCAGATCTCAAAAAATAAGAATGTGGAACCAGATTCCTTTAAAATCCTTTCTTTGGTCTGTCTTTATCATTTTATGTTTTACATTGCTGGTTGTCTTTACTTTCTCCTTAAACTGCTTCTCTTTCATCATGGCAAATAGGAACCTTTTAAAAAACCTAGGTACAGTGAGTGATGTATATGTCCAAGATAGTCCCTTTTATTGATTAAATATAATAGGGCCATATTTTGGTTTGTTCTGTTAGCAACATATCAACATCTTTACTTTTCTTCTTTGAAAATAGGCCTTGAAATCAGAAAGAGAAGCAGAAGAGCAGGGTCCTAGAATCTGGAGCAGATGGGGGTGGGTGTAGGGTGGGTATAATGCTGTGGTTTTCCCAATAGTGGGAGGATACCATAGGAGATGTGCTTGATGATTCACTGGGTTGGGGAAAGAAGAAAGTGGAACTTCTCTTTGTATTCCTTTTTAATTTCTGTCTTTACAAAATTCTGCTTTTGTGTATATCATAATACATGATATATCAATACAGTACATACATATCATTTATTATGAATATATATACATATATGTTGTGGGAGTGTGCTTCGGGATGTTAAGCTGACAGAAGGAAGTGGTTAAATAAGTTTGGAAACCATTGGTGAGGAATTTGCAAAAAAGACAAGTCAAGGGCATCAAGATAAAGATTATATTTTTAATTTTTCACTTTTGGGTATTGTCTTCCCTGGAAATAAAGAGAAGAAATTTAAAACAAAAACAACAAGACACAGCATTTTGGAGGCAGAATTTATTTAACTGATTCTTTACCTATTACAGAGTTATGGAAAAGTGTTCACCCACAAAAGTATTTAATTTTAAGATTAATTTTATTCTTTTTCATGATTTTTGGGGATTGTCAAGTAACTCATTCTGAAATAGACTCAGTATAATTTAATTTATTTAAACTTTTCAACTGAAGGAACAGTAGTAGATTACATTAGTGTTTTAAAAATACTTGGCTAGGGGCGCCTGGGTGGCTCAGCGGGTTAAGCGTCCAATTTTGGCTCAGGTCATTATCTCCCAGTTCGAGAGTTTGAACTCTGTGTCAGTCTCTGAGCTGTTAGCACAGACAGATCATGTCCCGCTTCAGATCCTGTGTCTCCTTGTCTGCACTCCCTCACTTGTGCTCTGTCTCTGTCTCTTTCTCAAAAAATAAAATAAATAAAATAAAATAAAATAAAATAAAATAAAATAAAATAAAATAAAATAAAATAAAATAAAAAAATAAAATAATAAAATAAAAAAATAAAAAGATTTGGCTAAGAATTTTTAAGTCCTTTTTTTTCCAGTTTTTTTTCCAATTCATTTTAATTAATTTTTTTCCTGATTATTTCTCACAGAATAAGACCACAACTTGCCAAAGAGAAGATTGAAGGATGCCATATTTGTACATCTGTCACACCGGGAGAACCTCAGGTCTTCCTAGGGAAAGATAAAGCTTTTACTTTTGATTATGTGTTTGACATTGACTCTCAGCAAGAGCAGATCTATACTCAATGTATAGAAAAACTAATTGAAGGTTGTTTTGAAGGATACAATGCTACAGTTTTTGCCTATGGACAGGTAAGTACCAAATTATTTTCATAGAAGCTATAACTTCACAGAAGTGTCAGTTCAGTTGTGTTTTTAGTTTTGTTTCTTTAAGTTATATTATTACACTAAGTATGCATTTTTCTTTGTTCTGTTCTTTTATTCAGACTGGAGCTGGAAAAACATACACAATGGGAACAGGATTTGATGTTAACATCATCGAGGAAGAACAGGGTATTATTTCTCGTGCTGTTAAACACCTTTTCAAGAGTATTGAAGAAAAAAAACACACTGCAATTAAAAACGGGCTTCCTCCTCCAGATTTTAAAGTGAATGCCCAATTCTTAGAGGTAATAATCTAAGTGTGTCATTAGTTTCCTTTTACATCTTATCCTTAAGACCATAGCCCTTATGATTTTATACTCCTAGTTTGTAGTATAGTATTTGACACTTAGTGCTTGATAGATGACATCTGAGTAAACTAATAGGTAGTAGTAATAGGTAGTAGTAACAATAGATAATAAGTAATAAGTATTCATGTTAGTATTAAAAATTATAAACACTTGACCAGTGTTCATACAATAAAACAATTAATATTGTTTATTTCAGACTCTATCTTATAATTATTGTTATACTGTAGGTAGGCTCACAAAGCTCTGGGAACTCAGTGACTAAAAAGGAGGGAAGGTGTGTGGAATAGTGAATTCAGGCTGTAGCACTAGCTGGGCTGCAAAAGCTGGTATTCCTGCTAGAATGTCCACAGATTGGGGCAGGTTTCGATTAATTTAGGGCAGTCTAGTGTGGTGGGAGGGACATGACAGTAAGAGGACATCTAGGATTTGAGCACTATTGCAGTTAGGTGGATGGCAACATTATAATTCTAGGTGCTCGGTCCAAAGAGGGTTCTAGTCTAGATTACCTGAGCTAATCATTTTGATCATTAATTAAATTGTTCAGCATTATATAGCACAAAATAGAAAATGTAATTCAAATTTAACATCAGTTATCTTACTGCTGGTTTTAATGGACATCCCAATTTAGTAAAAACTAAGAATAATGTAATTATTTACATTATGTATTTCTGCGAAAAGAAAGGTAATAAATAGTGGAAAAAAAAAGACATAGTGTTCTTGTGTCCTCCCTTTCACCCTCCAAAATGTTGTTAGGCATTGTGACTTTAAGCATATCATTAGAAAAATAGGTGTATGAATCCTCTTCTAAGGTTGTGGTTCAATCTTCTTAGCCACTATTAATACAGAAACACTAATATTGCTGACCTTGGAAAAATACTAAGTGTTAATTTTTAGATACAGTAAGAAATGTGGTAGGGCAACAGGAAATATTTTTAACTGAAGTAGTAAAAATTCTTAAAAATTTCCCTAAGCTTAGGATTTTTCTGCATTTGGTATTTCTAAGTTTACTTGTATTTATAAATATTTGTTTATCTCTTGCAAATGATTAATAGATCATTTTAGCTAGTCTTCAACTCATTAGTCATGATTAAGTCATTTACTTTTCTTACTCTTATAAAGAAATCTGGCACTTATTTGTATTTGTAATAATAACACAAATTTTTGTTTGTATTATATTTATTTTATTTGTATTATTTTTATGTGTTATTTTGGAGAGATGTTATTATGAAGACATTCTAAGACATGTTTGAAAGATATGCACTGTATGTTAATAACCATGAGGCAATTTCTGCTGAAATTAAGCTTATAATATTTTTTGTAGCTATATAATGAAGAGGTTCTTGACTTATTTGATACCACTCGTGATATTGATGCAAAAAATAAAAAATCAAATATAAGAATTCATGAAGATTCAACTGGAGGAATTTATACTGTGGGAGTCACAACACGTACTGTGAATACAGAATCAGAGGTGACATTTATGTTAAAGTTAAAATAGAGCATATTTAATTTTATTTGATATCAACTTTATTGCTAGTTTGCTTAAGATCAGGATATAAAATTTGTATCCTTATATGTAATATGGATTAAAGTCTTGTCTTCTTTTCCAATATTTATATCCAATTTATATCAGGATTTTATTATATAAAATGTCACGGTTATGGTAAAGTCAGTACATTTATCATAGCATCAAAAGAATCTAAGACAGAGAGTTTTCTTTCACAGACAGAGAAAGAGAGTTAGATCATTGAAGGTGGACAATGAGACCCCAATTTTTTTGTACCTTTTGCTGCTACATATGTAGGACTATATCATGGTTCCTAAAGGGAAACTATTAAGAAAAATTACAGAAAAAATATTTCAGGAGAGGATATAGAAGGGCCTAAATAATTCAAGTTGTTGCTCAGTTTGTTCCAAAGCGTTCTTCTGTAACAGTTTTGGAATAGAAGCTGCAAATGTCAGCAAATGACAAACAATGGAATCTCAGTGTTTTCTCCTATTAAAAAAATAATACACTATTATACTATAAAGTTCAGCTCAAAAAGTGCCTGTAACTGAAATAATATGAAAATCATATGGTAGGTTTGGGACAGTAGCTCCGATTTCTGATCATATGGTATCATGTTTAAAGATTGTTCAAATAAAATCTGTCTTTCCCTTTTCCAGATGATGCAGTGTTTGAAACTGGGTGCTCTATCCCGGACCACTGCTAGTACCCAGATGAATGTTCAGAGCTCACGTTCACATGCCATATTTACCATTCACTTGTGTCAAACCAGAATGTGTCCCCAGATAGATGCTGTGAGTTTTTAGTTCTAATTTCTTAAGCTTGCAGGCTTCGTTTTCCTAAACATCCACATAAATCCCAGGAGAGTACACTTGAACCAAATTTAGTTTGGCTAATCGTTCCTTTTCCTTTTCCTTTTTTTAATTTTTTTAAATTAAAAAAAATTTTTTTTTTAATGTTTATTTTTTTCTGAGACAGAGAGACAGAGCATGAGTGGGGGAGGGGCAGAGAGAGAGGGAGACACAGAATCCGAAGCAGTCTCCAGGCTCCGGGTGGTCAGCACAAAGCCCGATGTGGGGCTCGAACTCCCAAACCGCGAGATCATGACCTGAGCTGAAGTTGGATGCTCAACCGACTGAGCCACCCAGGCGCCCCTAATAGTTCCTTTTCCTAATGAGATGTCTTTGATCCTATTCAAACTGAAGCTGGCCAACTGTGTAAGATTTTGAAATAAAAAATTGGTATGTGTCTGCAGTAACCGTAAAGCAAGCTGTGGCTTTATGGTGATGGATGTAGTCATCTGAGACCCTTTCCTTTTGAGGACTGTGTATTACAGGTTTCTCTTCATCAACATAAAGCCTCAGTTCGGGGGCGCCTGGGTGGCCAGTCGGTTAAGCGTCCGACTTCAGCCAGGTCACGATCTCGCGGTCCGTGAGTTCGAGCCCCGCGTCAGGCTCTGGGCTGATGGCTCAGAGCCTGGAGCCTGTTTCTGATTCTGTGTCTCCCTCTCTCTCTGCCCTTCCCCCGTTCATGCTCTGTCTCTCTCTGTCCCAAAAAAAATAAATAAACGTTGAAAAAAAAAATTAAAAAAAAAAAGCCTCAGTTCGTATCAGCTGGTTTCTGATTGTCAAGCTCCTTTCTACCTTTGTCTAGGCTTCTAATTGCCAGTAGATATTTTTTGCACTTACATTTATTTGGCTATTTGCCTATTTTTGAATATTATATGTATTAGAGATATATTTATATTTAACTTATTTAATATATAATATGTTTAATGAGGGCAAGGTGGGGTTGGAGGATATTTAGTGTCACATTAATAAAATATTTTTTATTATATTCCTCAATTGCAGGAAAATGTGACTGACAATAAGGTGATTTCTGAATCATCACAGATGAATGAATTTGAAACCTTGACTGCAAAGTTCCATTTTGTTGATCTGGCAGGATCAGAAAGACTGAAGCGTACTGGAGCTACAGGCGAGAGGGCAAAAGAAGGCATTTCCATCAACTGTGGACTTGTAAGACTGAGACTACAGCTTTGTGTTGAGAATATATCAGGGCTTTTCTATTGTCGTTTCCCCTTTTGTAATACATAATACCCAAGTGGAAATCCTTCATGCACTGAGCTGAGAAATGAAAGTGACAGTAAACTTATAAACTTAGGAGTAATGTACTTAATTCTGATCTCCTCACATTATAAGCTTTTTTTTCTTCAAAACATTGCTAATTTTCAGGGCACCTGGGTGGCTCAGTCAGTTAAGTGTCTGACTTTGACTTGGGTCATGATCTCACAGTTTGAGAGTTCAAGCCCCATGTTGGGCTCTGTGCTGACAGCTCAGAGCCTGGAGCCTGCTTCAGATTCTCTCTCTCTCTCTCTCTCTCTCTCTCTCTCTCTCTCTCTGCTCCTCCCCGACTCAGGCTCTCTCTCTCTCTCTCTCAAAAATAAACATTAAAAAAAGATTAAAAAAATTAAAAAAAAAACATTGCTAATTTTCATGTGTGTAAATTTAGTGGGGTTAAGTTTTATGCCATATATGCAGAAAAGAATACATATAGTGAAAATGATTTTTAAAATTCTTCCCACCTTTAGGGGCCCCTGGGTGGCTCAGTCGGTTAAGCGTTAAGCATCCGACTTTGGCTCAGGTCATGATCTCACAGTTAATGGGTTCTAGCCCCATGTCGGTCTCTGCCGACAGCTCAGAGCCTGGAGCCTGCTTCTGATTCTGTGTCTCCCTCTCTCTCTGCTCCTCCCCCACTTGTGCTCTGTCTCTCTGTCTCTCAAAAATAAATAAATTTAAAAAAAATTTAATTCTTGCCAACTCTAAAAATTTATTGTCAAAATTAATATTTTAATATTCAGTATTAAAGTTTTTGCCAGCATTTATGACAGTCACTTTATTTTGGGAATTACAATCAATTTTTTTAAAGTAATGGTTGTTTTTAAAATGAGAACTTCCCTAGATTATACAGGAATTAGTTTTAATACCATGCCACCTAGTGGTGTTTTTGGTTGCAAAGCACCTTGTGTGTGCTAGCATAATGCTTTTGTTATATGGAAGAAAAAGTTTTAATGGCAGGTTTTTGTATAATAAGTCTTTTCCTGTTGACTTCATTATAAAATGGACATTTGTTCCTGTATAAATGTAATAGCATCCCTAAATTTCTGTGATGTAGACAGCATCGGGTTCTGTGTTTTCTGCATTGTTTCTTTCCTTCCCTTCCTAGAGCTGGGGACTCCAATCAAATGGTCCTATTTTGCTAGTGATTGCAGCCCCTTGGTGTGGAAATTAACAACCAAAGCTGAGTAAAGAGAGCCAGACCTCCAAACTCCCAACACCCAGCTTGATGCTTCCATCATATGGTTGAATGTTGTGTGAAAGGGAGTCACCTGGATCCTGGACTTTGCGTATTGATCTGAATTTCTTAGGAAATAAATACATAGTGGAATTGCCATTTGTGGTGTCAGGAAAAAACAAAAGTCGTTGATCTCTTTTCCTGTTTAGGCCACTGAAGCGTGTTCAGATATATCTGGTAGAGTTCCAGTGTGGCCAGTGGTTAAAACTGAAGCTTCTCTGGAAAAGGGCCTCTAAGACTCAATGTAATACTGATGTTGGTCTCTGCAGGATCCACTGGCCCTGACAAAGACATGGTTATGGCTCTTTGCCTTACTGAAGGCGGGTGTGACCAAAGTGGAGGATAGTGCTTATGCTGTAGGTGCTAGTTTCGTTTTAGTGCGGTAAGAAAAACAGTAGGAGCGGCAGGAGGTGTGACTAGACAGTTCAACAATTTGACCTACTTTTAAAATATTGGGTGCTTAGCACATAGATTCATTGTATTTCTTAAGACAGCTATACTTGTGTTAGGAACACCTTGTTCAGAGAAATCATACTGATATTTTTGTTATGGTTAAAGAAGATTTTGTTTTACCATAAGGAAGCTATATTACAATAAGGACATTTCATGAATCTGTTGAACTAACTAAACACTTTATTTCTTCATTGAGTTGAGAACAACTTGAAGCATGAATTGACAATTTTCTGGGGATACAACCTGATGCTCTTACAATTCTAGGGATGGTTATTCGTCACCAATTTTATAGCATTTCTATTTTTAAAGAAAATCTCTGAGTAGAAGTTTAAGTATTTGTGAGTTATAGGTATATTATAGTCTAAATTTTGAGTGGTGTCAGTTTTTAGTAGTTAATATAGAAAACTTGGAAGTATACTTCATTTTTCAAAATTCAAATGTGAAACAAAACCAAACATAGATGTTCTCAGTTCTGTCTCTGCATTATTCTCTGTAAGCTTTTTTATTTAAAGGTGTTATAATTACTAAAATTTTATCACTTTCTTCTCTCTCTCTGTTTTAGTTGGCACTTGGCAATGTAATAAGTGCACTGGGAGATAAGAGCAAGAGGGCCACCCATGTGCCCTATAGAGATTCTAAACTGACAAGACTGCTGCAGGATTCCCTCGGGGGGAATAGGTATGCAAAAGTGGTTATCCTCCATATTCCTGAATTTCAACTACTCATTAATTTTATTTTATTTTTTTATAAATTTTTTTTTTCAACGTTTATTTATTTTGGGACAGAGAGAGACAGAGCATGAACGGGGGAGGGGCAGAGAGAGAGGGAGACACAGAATCGGAAACAGGCTCCAGGCTCTGAGCCATCAGCCCAGAGCCCGACGCGGGGCTCGAACTCACGGACCGCGAGATCGTGACCTGGCTGAAGTCGGACGCTTAACCGACTGCGCCACCCAGGCGCCCCTCAACTACTCATTAATTTTAAAGTAAATTTGTAAGATGATTTGTGACGATCGTTTTTATCATAAATCAAATTAATAGAATGAGGAACTAATAATGTGTAAGTACCTAAAATGCGTGAGTCCTTTTGTATGTGGTTATTTCACAGAATCCTTAATAACATCCCCTGAGGTAGTGTTACTGTTCCTATCTTACAGAAAAGGAAATTGAAATCCAGAGAGGTTGAGTAATTTATTCCAAGTCACTTGGCTTGTAAGCCTAATAAAATTTTGTTGAAAAGTAAATACTGTCTTTTAAGTAATTACAAAGTAATTAAATATTGATACTTTTCACAAAGTTTTCTAAAATTTGGTATTTCTTTACATGTGGAAAGCCTGTTTTAATGTTAATTGAATGAAGTACAGGATGTTTGCTGTTTATTAATTTTGCCAGTATCACTGATATTCCTTTTTCCATACTTTGCGTCATTCTGATATGTTTCATCATCATTCTTCTGGTAATTCATTCCTTTTCATAAGCATTAACATGTTTGCTTTACAAGTGGAAGCATTTTTGGCATTTCAGTTTAATCATAGTGTAAATCAACAAGTTACAGACAACCACAGTGAAGCTTCAATGTTTTCAATGGTCTGACACATTTATTGGAAAGATCATTAGATGCTGTAAAATGACCTGGTAATTAGACTTGCAAACTTCATTTTTGAACAACTGTTATTCAGAGAATTTTGATAATGTTAAATCTATGTAGATTTGTTTTATAGAATTCAACAGTATTATTTTTATATGTCTTCCTTTTATGTAGTGTTTGCATTGTCTTAACCTCATTTGTCTCCATGCATATTCTGTGTATGGGTACAATATTGCTTCCTTTGTTGTATTTTTCTTTTCCTCTATATTCTTAGGCTGACCTTTAGTATCACTCTGGGTCTTAAGACACCAGTTTTTGTTTTTTCAGCCAAATAGAAGTTTTTCAAGTTTGCTAAATTGTAGCTCTTTCCTATATTTATTTCTTAGCTGTAAAACAAAGCAGAGATGATAAATGTCCTCCCCTTATAATTTTCAGTACTTTCAAGTACTTCAGTACCTCCGAAACTTTGCTTGCCCTGTAAACAGTCTGAGATGTTTACACTGTAGGCCTTGAATTCCTCTGGAATTTCAGATTGGCTGCAGCTAAATACAGATTGGCTACAGTCTCAGATATCCCCCACCCATTTCCATACTGAGTGCTAACTCTTCAGTAGAAAAGACCTCTTCTAAGTCTATCCTTAGTGAGCCTCAATTCCTGCTTAAAATTTTGAGGTTGAACTTCTAGTAAAAGCATTATATTTTGTATAAGGCTTAGTGAACAGAATAACTTTGTTTTGTAAAGTTTGTACAAATTACTCTTTTTAAAAAATGTTTATTATTTATTTCTTTTGAGAGGGAAATAGAAGCGGGGGTGGGGGAGGGGGTGGAGAGAGAGAATCCCAAGCAGGCTCTGTACTCTCGGCGCAGAGCCTGATGTGGGGCCAAGCCCATGAACAGTGAGATCATGACCTGAGCTGAAATCAAGAGTCAGAATGTCAATCAACTAAGCCACTCAGGTGTCCCTGTACAAATTACTTTTAAAGAAAAATTAGATCAAAGGTATTTGGGGAATAAGTTGCATCTATTTATGTGTATAATTTAGTGACTTTTATTTTTTTAACCAAAGCTGGCTTTCATAAATTTATAATGTTTAATATAATATTACCACAAATTTATAGGAAAAAATTTGAAAAATACAGGAAAATATAAAGAGCAAATGAAAATAAATTATATTTCTATTACGTATAAGTAACTACTGTTAATACTCTGATGTATTTCCTCCCTAATGTATATGATATGACATGATAAAATAATATATAAGATATATAACATAATAATCTATTCAAGTGATATGGTTTCCTTTAAAACAGAGTTGTGGTTTTATATAAACTTTAAAAATAAACAGGTTTAATGTTTTCTTTGAATTTTTCATAAATACAACCATTCCTGAAATTTGTATCTTTGGGATTTTATTTAATATGTGATCTTTTCCTTATATAATAGATCTTAGACCCTCTCATTACTGGTTTTCACCATTCTTCTTGAGCACTTGATCCTAGTGCTTCTTAAAATATTTGTGAAGGGGACATTCTTCTATCCCACTCCTCAATTTGTGGTGGGTTAGTACTGTTCATGATTGTATTCAGCTTGCCCATTTATGACTTACCATGTATGTTCAAACACACTTGAACTCCATTCAATATACCATCATTGATTACAGCAAGTTCAAATGTTGTAAAAGTCTAAAATGTTTACTCTCAATTTCTTTATGTATTGTGAACATGTAACAAATAATTTTCATACTGGCACCGAACTGGGACTGCACTTCGAGTAGTCATGCTCTCTAATCAGTGTCTGTAACCATCACTCTTGCTTGATTACCTTATTTTCTTCACCAAAAGAAAGAGCTAGAGATGCACAAATTGTTTTAACTTTCTGACCTCCAATAAGTAAACATTATGTATATGTGACACACATCACAATTACTAATGACTTACTAGGTTCCAGTGTTACACAATGTATACTGAGCAACAAACCTTGACCCTTATCCTTTAGCAGTTTAGGGTCTAAGGATTGGGGTCTATCAAATTTAAGTAAAATAATAATAAAATCAACAAAAAAGAGATACACAAAGGATATGAAGAAAAGAAAGAGAGTAGGCTGAGGATTGAATTCTTGGACTAGATGATACCCGAGTTGAATCTTGAATAATAGTAAGAGTAAATAAGGATGAACAAGCATTGACAAAGGGAAAGAGATAGGTGGAAGGGAGCCCGTTATAAAAGGTTTACTATGAGTGCTATGTTGAGATTTATAGGGGAAGGTGGGAGTGGAAGCAGACCAAGAGGCTACAGGTTAGAATTGATAGGCATGCATTTCCTACCCAGGTGGGTGAAGTAATTCCTTAACTGCAGTTCCTATACATTTTCCAGTGAAGTGTTTATTATAATCGCCATGTCTGTTTCATTGACAGACATAATAGCTGGGCATACCAAGCATTTCACTATAGTATTATTTGGTTGGCAAAGTAATTCATCATGACCATAAAGTACACTTTTCCATTTTTTTTTCTGTGTAATCTAGCTGAAAACTTAAGGAACTTTGACCACTCAGTTACAAATGAGGTTTTATATTATAAAACATGTGGATATACTAAATACTCTTCTTGTTCAGATGATAGTATTTTATGTAAATTTCTTTACTAATATAAAAATCAGTATACCAGTGATTAAATAAAAAGAATAAAAATGGGGGCACCTGGGTGGCTCAGTTGGTTAAGCATCCGAGTCTTGATTTTGGCTCAGCTCTTGATCTCATGGTTTGTGAGATTGAGCCCCACACAGGGCACTGTGCTGACAGTGCAGAGTCTGCTTGGGCTTCTCTCTCTCTCTCTCCCTCTCTCTCTCTCTGCTGTTTCTCCACTTGTGCTCTCTCTCCTTCTCTTTCTCAAAATAAATAAATAAACATTGAAAAAACCACTGCAAGTAAAAAAAAAGAATAAAAATATAAAATCCTGAAATATGAAGCAATGAAATAAATGATTTTTGAATGTTACTTGTCGTATTATGGGTAGGTTGACTTTTAGAACGATTTGTTTGCATTGCTTCAGAAATATTTTGTAAAGAGGTGTGAAATATATGCACTTATACTTTCTCAAAGTATTTTGGGTAAAAGTATGATAATAAAACCTCATTTCCCCCAATTTTACCTAAGTAAAAAATCTATTTCCTTAAGATAGTCTTAAGGCATGAGGGCTTTTAAATTTGTTTTTATTTTTAAGGTAGTAGTGTCAATCTTTTGGTATCCTAAAGAGAAAATACTATTCAAATGGCAGGATATTAAAAAAATGCTTATTTCAGCATTTTACTTTTATCTGTAAACCGAATTATTCTTTTTAACTTCCAGCCAAACAATCATGATAGCATGTGTTAGCCCTTCAGACAGAGATTTTATGGAAACCTTAAATACCCTGAAATACGCCAATCGGGCTAGAAATATCAAGAACAAGGTGATGGTCAATCAGGACAGAGCTAGTCAGCAAATCAATGCACTTCGTAGTGAGATCACACGCCTTCAGATGGAACTCATGGAGTACAAAACAGTGAGTAAATGGGTTTGACTTTGCATTTTGTGGTAGATCTTGCAAATGCAGTGGTGTCTTTTTGTGATGGCTTGTACATATATGTCTCTGGAGTCTCTTGTCTATCAAAATAGTGACTTCCTTCCTTTTGGAGATCAAATTCTTTAGTTTTCCTTGTGGGTGACCTTTATTATTGTTCAGTGTATCAACCTGACCAACCTCTTGTTTCAAAAGCCTTCTTATTTCATCACTTTCTTTAGTGACAAATGTACCACAGAGGGATGTAATAGAGGGAAAACGGTCTCTTTTGCCTTGAGGCTGCTAAAACAAAAGGGCTCTTCGTTGTAAAAGTGCTTAAACAAAACTCTTGTATGTTTAAGACCCCTCAACAAACCAGGAAGTGTTTTCCTTTTCTAGGGTAAAAGAATAATTGACGAGGAAGGTGTGGAAAGCATCAATGACATGTTTCATGAGAATGCTATGCTACAGACTGAAAATAATAACCTTCGTGTAAGAATTAAAGCCATGCAAGAGACAGTTGATGCATTGAGGACCAGAATCACACAGCTTGTTAGTGATCAGGCCAACCAGGTTCTTGCCAGAGCAGGTATGTGTGGAAAATGGGATGAATGAGGGATTAACTCTTGGAGAGCAGGGAATATTCTTTGTGGTCATTAATTACTTGGGATATTTGAAGTAGAAATATCAAACTGTGTATAAACAGTCTGAGATTTTAAGTTAAATACTTAATTTGTAAATAATACAAATACAAATTGTTTCTTGAAGAAACAAAATGTACCCTTTGCTTTAATAATATTATTTTATTGTCTGCTTATGTCATTAAGAGTAGGAAATCTGCTGTATGAATTGTATATTAAAGCATTATTGTTTTGTTTCCATAACTTTTCTTTTCTCCTATTCTGTTTTGTTGAAGTTTTTAATTTAAAGGAAATTCTAAAGTTCATATTTTATCTTGCAGGTGAAGGGAATGAGGAGATCAGTAATATGATTCACAGTTACATCAAAGAAATTGAAGATCTCAGGTGCAGTTCATGTTCTTAATATGTAATGCACGTTTTGGGCTTTGCAGTGTAGCAGTATTGCTGTGTGTTAAGCATATTGCTTAGTAACTGTGAACAGTGATATCACAGCCCTTTGATGAGGTTAACTTTAGGAGAATAGGTACTTATCTTTCCCATAATGTTATATTCCAAACTGCTTTTCTCCTTCCTCTTCCCATATTCTCTTTCTATATTATCCTCTTCTCGTTGAGAGATTACCCAACCTGACACACAGGATGGGCATAACTCATATCTGTGAGGTTACCTTTGGTGCTTTCACTCCCTGTGCCTCTTTCCCTGCCATTTGGGAATGGTCAGCATAAATAAGTCATTTCTAATTTTTAAAATCTGTTATTATTCTTGTTCTTTTCTACTTCTCCAGCTGTTCTTTGTGTGTGACTTATTGAATCCTGACCAATTTTCCTGCCTCTCTGGTACACACAGAGGCTCCTCCAACACTCAGTTTATACAACATAGTACAAATGCTCACTGTATGTGAGGCACCATGCCATGGACTGAGCAACTATGACATTAACAAGGAGTTTACAGTCTAGGTGGGGCGACTTACATAAATAGTAAATGGAATGACAGAAATTAGTGAAAAGAACACCCATGCCTGGTGTGGGAATGTGGAGAAGACCACTGAATTCAGACTTGGGTACTACAGGTCAGAAAGCAGGTCAGGGACACAACTCATTTCTATAATATTGTCAGGTTCCATGGTCCGCTGTGATGGCTGAGCTACTTTCTCTTGAAGTAAAGCTCTATGGAGAGCATCTAAGGAGCTCAGATCTCATTTCTGCTACCCACTTGCAGAAAATAACCAAGTGACCAGACCAAGTGGATATCATCTTTCACAGCCACCCTAACACTGTCCCATCTTGTATTCGTGTGTTCTTTCTCTTTCCTTTGAGCTGTTTTAGAGATTCTCAGAAACAAGTGCTGTTTCCATTGTTTCTGCCGCCACAAGGCACACTGAATCCCTTAAGTGTTTTAAAGAAGTGAAAACAGAGGTGCCTGTGTGACTCAGTTGACTGAACATCTGACTCTTGATTTTGGCTTGGGTCATGATTCCGGGGCTGTGGGATCGAGCCCTGTGTCAGGCTCCGAACTGAGCGTGGAGCCTGCTTAAGATTCATTCTCTCTCTCTCTCTCTCTCTCTCTCTCTCTCTCTCTCTCTCTCTCTCTCTCTCCCCCCCCCTTCCTTTCCCTCTCTCCCCCTCTCCCCCTTTCCCCTTGCGTTCTCTCTTTCTCTCTCTCTAAAAAAAAAGTGAAAACAACTAAGATATCTGATGTGGTTGTAAAGTTACTCAAATAACTGTTACTTTTATTTGGTAAATATGTATCTCTAAAGTTTACCTTTTTGGTGGAGACTTTTGGGGCATTGGGTCCTAGGTCTAGTAAGTAGCTAATCTGGACTTACAGTTTCTATCCTGTGTTGGCAGTGCTCTTTCTTGCCTATTTCCCAAAACCTTTTTTCTGATCTCACTCTGTAGACCCCGTCTTTACCATTCCTTGAGACATAACTGATACCTCTTTGAATTCTTGAAGATTCTCTTTCTCTTTCTAGGTTGCTTCTCTTTATCTCTTTTATTTCTGTGGCACTGGTCAACTGTTAAGGCTAATTCTAAGCTCTGGTTCTTGTGCTCTGTTTCTTCTTCTCCTCCTTCTTCTTTCTTTAAAGTTTTTAAAATTTATTTATTTTGAGAGAGACAGAGACAGAACAAGTTGAGGAGGGGCAGAGAGAGAGAGAAAGAGAGAGAGAATCCTAACAGGCTCCATGGTGCCAGCACAGGGCCTGACGAGGGACTCAAACCCACAAAACTGTGAGATCATGACCTTAGCTGAAATCAAAAGGCAGGTACTTAATCAACTGAGCCACTCAGGTTTCTTCTCTTCTAAGGACATATCTAACCTAGATTTCACTTTAAGACAAATGGCTTGACTAGTGTCATTATTTCCTATAAGACAGAATCGTTTCTACTCCATCCAGTGGCTAAATACAACATCTAATATCTTCCTTTTTTAAACCATTCTTTAAGCCATTTAGAAAACAGAGATGACTCTCAGGCTCTGAGTTCAGTGATCAAATCTTTCTTGGTGTAAGTTAATAGTTTGTTGTGCTTATCCAGAATTCTTTGATGGCTCTTTAATTAGGTGTATCCCATTCCTGAGGGTAGTCTTCTAGAATTACAAGACTGCAATTTACAATTTAAAAATAATGGATGTATGGAATAAGCATAAATGAGCTTTGAATTTAAATGAGATCACCTGGGTTGATATTTAAGCTTCTATTTATTAATAAGTGTGTGACCTTAGGCAAGTTACCTAACATCTCTGAGCTTTAGTTTGTTCATCTCTAAGAATAAAGTAATACTTGCTAGTCTCCAGGAGTTATCATAGGGCTCAAATGAAAGAACAGGATTTCACAGTCTAACATGGTCCAAGTTCTCATACCGTGTTTTTTCTACTAATTCCAACTCTAATCCATATTTCTTTCAAAACTTTTTCTTCAGAAGCCATTTATTCACAACTCCTTTAACAAAATGTGCATTTATGTTGATGCTTTGCCACTTGGGAATGTTTATATTTTATATTTTAAATTTTATTCTAGTTGTAAAACAATACTAATTTCCTTCTAATAAATTTACATGTCCCATTAGTTGTTGTGAAATAATAATGGGTACTAATTAATTAATTCTTGGTTTTGGGGGGTTTAAAATTTTTGCAGAAAGTTTTGAGAAGATAAGAAAGTATAAAAAAAAGTCATCCATATTGGTACCATCTGGTAGATCTGATGTTAACATTTTGATATATCTCTTCAGTGTTTTTTTCAATGCATTCTTTAGCAAGATTGACATCAGGGTAGATATATTCCTTTGCTATCTTTTCTTTGAAATGTGACAAGATATTATGAACATTTTTAAATGCTGTTAAATAATTTTTTAACATGATTTTTGCATGATTCCATGAGGTCCTATTTTGTCATTGTAATCGATTTATTTAACTAATCTACTATTTGATAATTATATCATTTCCAACTTTTTGATAACAATAGTTATTATTCATTAAATACATTATCATTCTGGTAGGGAAATGTATTACTTTCATTCCCATTTTACTAAGGAAAGAGTAGAGGCTTTTAAAGACTAGTAGTCCATGATCAAGTGAGTTACAGAGCTGAGATGCAAACCCTCTGTCTGCTCCTTCCTAAAGGGGTCCGTATACTTCCCCTTATGACTGACTGCTTGGTTTCCTATTAAATGAAATGCAGGCAGCAGGGTGGGTTGATGAGTGGGAAGACAAAGAGAAGGAAAGAGAGAGTTGCTATAAAAAAAAGCCCCAAGGGAACTTCTGCTAATGTGTCATGGGCTTTGTGGAGTTGGTCCCTAAGGGGTTCAGCTTTTATCAGTACAAGCATTGAAGAAGCATTGAGTATACGCCCACTAATGCAAACCTTAGATCATTACAAAAAAGAACTTGGCCGATTATTGTAAGAATGAACCGATACAAGGCAGGACATTATTGATAGCTAACTTATTATATTTTCATTTATTCTTAACATTCATTATTATGTACCTGGGCTATATTAAAAATACAGAAAAGTGTAAATTTTGACTTTGAGTTTTTATAGTTAAACTGGCTTCTTATAGTTAGGTTATGCTCTTAAATAAAAACATGACACCATCATATTCAGAATTTTCCTCAAAATAACTTTGAGATCATTTAACCTGGAAGTTTGTACACAGAAACTTAACCATTTTAAAATATTGTTATTCTGCTCACATATGACACCAGACACTGATTTCAAATATATATTCACTGACGTATGTACACTGTATTTATAGCTGAATTCAGCAGTCATGAATAATTTTGGTAGACAGTGAAAAAGCACAGAGCTGACTGTCTTATAGAGCTTACAATTGCAAATTAATATAGCATATTTCTCTGAAATACTTTAATATATGGTAAAAGTGCTTTGCAATATAGTTTTGACACAGATACAGTAATAGTACTTTCTCCTTCCAGCCCTGTGTCAATCACCCTTGTGCCAAATTGACCTTGGAAATCTATTATATTGAAGTAGATAATTATATTCTTGAACATTTAAATGAAATAGAAATAAAGGACTGGTCTAGTGGACTTGGAATCCCTTTTAGTTTCAAAAGTCCAGCTCTTTTAGAATCTCATCATTCTGTGTTTTTTTGCATATTACTGACAGAACATACATTATTCTCCTGTCATTGTTAGAACTGCTTGAACAAACAAAAGAATGTTTTCAATTATCAAACTCAGGTTTCCTTGGAGATACCATCTTTTCCCACACCATGTTTAGGAGCCAGATGTCTTTCAGCCAGTTAGGGGCAAGTTTGACTAACTGTTCCCTACAAAGATTTGGAAATGCTATTATAGCATGATGAATGAGGAACTGAAAGAAGGGGGACCATGCTGCTTGTAGATTTTAAGTTTAAATGATGGGTTGACAAAGCAAGGTCTCTAGTGCCTACTGGCCAGAATGCAACTAATCTCATTACCATTGGCACTTTTGAGCACTCAGAATGTTATTTCCAATTTATAATTACTTATTCAGGGAATTAAAAAAATCCTAAACATTAATGTTTGTGAGCACATTTATTTTAAAAAATGCTAGCTTGTAGCAATGTTGAAATACGTTTTGGAAAACTTTTCGGCATACAAAACAGCATATTTAAAATGTTCCCCAATCAATTCCTAGAGTAGTCAGATTCGTAGAGACAGAACATGTAATGGTGGTTGTGAGGGGCTGGGAGGAGAGGGAGATGAGGAGTTAATGCTTAATGGGTAGTTGAAGAAGATGAAAGAGTTTGAAAGAGTTCGGGAGATGGATGGTGGCCATGGTGGCACAACAGTGTGAGTTACTGTGCTGCAGAACCATACACTTAGAAACAGTGCAGGTGGTAAAGTTTATGCTATGAATTTTATTACTACAATAAGAAATGTTTCTTGTTTAAATATTTTTATTCACTAGGGCAAAATTATTAGAAAGCGAAGCAGTGAATGAGAACCTTCGAAAAAACTTGATGAGAGCCACAGCGAGATCACCGTATTTCAGTGGATCATCAGCTTTCTCTCCTACTGTGTTGTCCTCAGACAAAGAGACCATTGAAATTATAGATCTAGCTAAGAAAGATTTAGAGAAGCTGAAAAGGAAAGAAAAGAGGAAGAAGAAAAGGTAGTGTTATAAAATCACTGTTATATGAACCCCTGTTTTTCTTACTTTACAGAATATCTTAACTTGCAATTACAGTGAGTATACATAGTTTCACAGTATATTAATGAAAGAAATGTCATTTAAATTAGCTGACAATTGCAATGATATACTTTTAATTGTTTATCTCTACTTGTACGTAAGAAAAATAAGTTTAATTATAATAATATGGTAGATTTTTAGACTATGACAAGGTAAAATTTCTATTAGAAATTATTTTATTGTTTTTGAAATAGCTGCTTTTGCATTCCACTCATCTTTTCTGCAAAGCTTGTTCTACCATTACAACTCACTGTTTTCATTTCTTTCTCATTTTCTAATGCAATTAAGTAGTCTCCTGGATATAATCTGATTCCTGTCTAGATTAGTTTAACTAAAGGCTAAACTAATCCATCAGACTGTCATTTAATGTCATTTGGTCTCTTCAGTATTTTCTGCAGGGCTTCTAATTTGATTATGTCAAAGTTATTTATGCTATTTTAGGCTTTTTGAATCTTTCAGCAAGGAGTCACTCAGCTTTTCACCACTGTTCTAGGCTTTCTTTTCCTTGCATCCTGATAATATCTTCCTCTGAAACCAACTGGGTGCAAAGAAGAGGAAAATAAAAATTTGACCACTTGTAATGTGTGGGTGGTTAAATAGTCACAAATTCTTTATGTGTCTACATACTGATTCTGTGGTGCAGTCACATTACCTACTAAACATATTTTGGATATGCCAGTCAAATTAATTTTAAGCATTTTTGGCTAGATATTCAAAAGTGGGCACAGCTATCAAATGGTTTGTTACAAGAGGCTTGCTTTGTAGAATTATTATTGACATTTAAACTGCTTTGCTCAGTCTACTTAGAAATTTTTTAGGCAACCAGGCATTTCTTCCTTGAACAGTCAGTTGACTAAAGTAATTGGAGGTTTAAATTTTTCAAATTAATTCTGCTGTGGTGTCCTTGAGTTAAAAAAGAATGATTTGAATAATGAAAACAAGGAGTTACACATTTATGGTTAGGAGGCATTGCAACTGAATTTGCATTCTTAAGATACTAATGTCTTAATAGGTGTTTTTCATGGATGACTGATTATGGCAGCATTAAGATACATAATGATTAGCTTTAATGCAAGGCTGTTAAAAACAAAACCGTGATCACAGAATTATATGATCCAACATACTGCTTGAGTGAAAATGGGGCTTTTGCTCATGACTTACTATTTTCTTGTATAATTCAGTTCTATAGTTGGTCAAAATATCAAATGGTTTGATTTGTTTTTAAAGGTCTTGGTGGTTTGTGTTCATAAATAGTAACTATAAGCAAGGTCTGTTTCTCAAGGTCATGAGCTGATTCTGCTCTTTTGTTTTGAGGTAAATTTAGAGATGTTACCATAATCACCCGTTTGGTATGAATAATGAAAAATAGGGATCCCAATAGAAACCTAGGTTGTTTTTGACATGTTTATAGTGATCATAGGTATCCTAAAATAATACTTCTGATAGAGGTTATCTTTGTGACAGTGCCGGGCAGTAAGCATTTTGATTATAACACTGGAAGAAAACATTTTATTATTAAGATTTGTCCCTGTTGCTTTTAAGATAAAAAAAATTAAACAGCTGTTATTTCAAATTGAAAAATTGATAATTTCAGTGATTATGGTAGATGTAGTAATTATTATGATAAAAATAATAGCAGATATTATTGCTAAGAAGACCTCATCGAACAAATGTATTTAAACATAAGAACCGAAGTGAAAAAATAAGTAATTTTTTAACAAAAAGTGATATGAGATTAGAAAATTTTTGATGGGGAAAAAAATTAAACTGGATAAAGTAAATTTAGAGGTAGTGCCTTAATTACCTGTGGGGGGGAAAAATGAGTGATAGCTTAGAATGAGAAAAACAAATTAGTAACTCATAATATGATATTTCAGAAAAGGCTTCATAAAGCATTTTCATATACATGCTATAATGTGTCTTTGTAGAACTAAAACCTACATAATGTAGTATGAACCTAGAAAGGAAAAATTTTCTTGCATACCATAAACTGTGTGAAAGCCTTTAGAACCAATTTATGCATTTATATTTATATATATTTATATCCATATAGTAAATTTAATAGTTTTTCTTACCACACTCCATTCAAACCTTGTTGTGGATTTAAACATGAAAATGAATACTGTTTTACTTAGCTTGATTAAAGCATTTCGTTCATCCTTGTTAACTTTGCTGTAGATCCCAATAACTTTTAGGTTGCACATAATGTAAATTCCTATTTTTAAAATGTAGCAAGCTGTCATTTTAGCTAAAGGGTTTGCTACAGGTTGAAACAAACAAATAATAAAGAGTTCCAGAAGTATTTAGAATGACTGCAGCTTTACTGAAGTTAGTGTTTAGTCTTCTATAGGAATTCCTTGGAGACAATAGTTCCTGTTTAGGTATATTGATTCTGATTGTGTTGTTTTACATCCCTCATATTTATTTTGTTCATCAGAGAGAGCATTGTAAAATTTGGGTTGTGCCTCAACCCTACGTACAGAATAAGTTCATTTAAAAAATTCTTTGGAATTTGGGACTAATTTTTCTCTAGAAAATGTTATGATGACTCACATAAAGTGATTTTTACCCATGTTGTAGTGTGGTAAGAGCAATTCAGAAGGGAAGAGGAAAAGGAAAAAAAATGGAAAAGAAACTTTCTCTCCTTTCATGGATGTAGGCAACCTTTGGAGGAAAAGTGTGAATTTGTGCCTTAGCATCCTTTTTATTCCATCTGCTGACCCCCTGTGTCCTTATGCTACCTGCCTTGCTCCAGTCAGCTCTCATGTAATTCTGCCTCACTCCAAACGAACTATTTCCAATTCCAAACCTATCTACTTCCTTCTCTCCTCCCCTTAAATTTACATTTGGTAGCAAAGCCATCTGACTAAAGGCATCCGTGCCGGTGGAGTGACTTATAACCAATAAGCCTCTTTTTAAGGATGTTTGTAATTTTGAAAGAGGAACCATTAATTCAAATACTGAGATTTTGGACAGCAACCTCATGAAGGAAAAAAAAAAAAAAGATCGAGTTATGTAGGGAAGATTTTTACCCTCTTTTAGCTGAGAGTTTCCAGGATCCATCTGGGGATTCACTTATGGGTTCAGATTTCCTACACTGTCCTCATTCTCATGGCTGCTTTCTTTCCTCCCCACTAAAGCCACAAATTATTTAGAAGCTCCATTTCTTTTAATTTGCTGTGTTTTTTATTTGTCAGTTTTTGGTTGTAGTGACTATGGGGCCTCTAATAAAAGTTAAGTGTTGGTAGGAAGAGTGGTAGCTGGGTTATTTTTATGTCAGAAACTGCATTTATGTTGAAGGAGGATGTCATAAGTCCCGTTTTACATGAAAGTTTAACTTTCTTCTGCATCAAAGTCTTTATCAAATCTACAACTAGCTAATATCTGGAGGTTTAAGGTTTATTCTTCTACCTGTCTGTGCATATTTTCTATTGAGCTATAGAATCATCCATATGGATAGATAAGGGAATGTAACAAAATCAGGTAAATAATTGAAGAGACTGTATTACCTATTTTTCAGTAACATAAAAGTTAAAATTGTTGGCAAGGTTTGTCATTCTCTCTCTCTCCTCTTTTTTTAAATGTTTACTTATTTTTGAGAGAGAGAGACACACACACAAAGCATGAGCAGAGGAGGAGCAGAGAGAGAGGGAGACACAAAATCTGAATAGGCTCCAGGCTCTGAGCTGTCAGCACAGAGCCCAACACGGGGCTCGACCCACGAACCATGAGGTTGTGACCTGAGCCGAAGTCGGACACTTAACCGACCGAGCCACCAAGGTACCCCTCTCTCTCCTCTTTATGGAAGAAACAGCCCTTCTCCATGTGATGGAATGAAATGAAGTAAAAACTCCTTTAAATTATGGAGAAATATCAGATTATTATTTTTCTGCCCCTCCACTGTCTTTTGAACGATTTGTCACAATGTTCTTCCAAGGAACAATTGAAAAGGCATCCAAAGTTTATCTACTTATTAGCTCATGTCATCCATACATTTTAATACAGTCCTCTTGTGTAAGGTAAGCAAAAATTCTGCATATTAAACACAGGAAGTTTAAGCTCTTTGCCAGGAAACCATATCCTTTGAGCCACAGTGGCTCATTTTCATCAGTATAAGACTAGATTAGGCATTATTCCCCATGTTTTTGGATATCTAGCTTTAAATGACTTGAATTATAAAAAAACTTTACTAATTCATCAGACTGCATTATCCTTGTGTTTAGTGGTGTCAGGTTGAAACTCTAGAAGCACATAGATTTCTTAGGTGATGGCTTTATTTTCCTTTTTCTAGCCATTATACTGGAACTTTTGATCCCTATTGAATATCACTCTAGAATTTTTTCCCAGAAAGATTGCTAGTCTCTTCTTATGATAGCAATATATAAGTTGATTGTGAAAACCAATCGCAGGTGCAGGCACATGAAAATAACTGGCTTGATGAAATAATTTATACTTAAGACTCAGTCTTTTCATTTAAAAATATTGATGATTCTGAAAAATATATTTGGAATTCTGGTGAGAAGTGTGCTATATCAAGATTGCTATGTGCTTAATCAGAGCCTAGCACATCTATCTTTTTGTTTATATGACAGATATTGGTATTCAGTACATTCCATTGAGTAAAGACCCCCAATTCTGTGTATTGGGTATTGTTTAAATTATATTTCAAAGGTTCTAAGTACATAGTTATAATTTTTCTTATACTTTTCTGATTGAGAAACAATCTTACTAATGGAAAGTACTGCATTCCCCATTTTATTGCCACCTTTGCCTTAGTCCTTTTGATAGTTTCTAATTATTAGTACAGTGATATGACATTTTATTTTCATTTAATAAAATTACAGTTTTCACTGACATCATAACAACCATATTCATTTGACTGTAACACCATTTCATATATAATTTTGAAATAGAATTTTTTTTTTAGATTTAGTGATGTTCACGTGTAGTATATTAAAAATAGAAAAGAAGTTTTAAACGTAGTTTTCTAGTATGTAGCATTAATGGTATTTTCATATTATGGTAGAAAGGCATTACTTTTTGACGTTCTTTTAATGATGCCATGAGAAAGTCTTCTGTGAAGATTTAAAAGGGAGAGGATATCATTGAAAGTAGGCTTTTGGGGGGAAGCTGAGAGAATCGATCCATTTTAAAAAGATTTAAAAAAGCAATGGCATCCAAACACTCTCAATACTTACCAAGTTATATAAACTGAGACTATGCATTTAATTGCTGAATAGCTTCAACTGATAGTCTATATATTCTTCTTAGATATAATGCTGCTTGTTTTTCTACTTACTTTTTATTCATTCAAAATGTATTGCCTTTTTACTGTGTATTGTCCTTTGATGATATCTTTTAAAATTTATTTTAAAGTCTTCAAGCTCATGTATCATTTTTACCTTCTTACCACTTTCGCTTTTTACTGTCTGGTTTGTCCTTCATTGGCTTGGCCTTCCAATACTGTGCCTCGTGATTTTGAAGGCTACAGAAACTTGAGGAAAGCAATCGAGAAGAAAGAAGGTTGGAATATTTCCCAGGTTTTTTATTAAAATGTCATTTAAATACTTAGTTGCCATTCACAAGGAAATGTGTTATAGAATTATAGATTGTTTCAGACTAGATTAGCTTGGTGCTCCTAAAATTAATGATGATTTTATAAAACTGACAAATACACCAAATGTATTTTTAAAAACAGCTTTTTAAGAATAAAACCCTCACAAGTTACATGGATTAAAATTCAGGCAATTTCATGTGATTTCAGAATAAATTATCCTAATTATGATAGTGCTTAATGACTTACCTTTTTTAGGTTAAAAATGATGCCCCCCAAAACTCACCATTGACTTTCAGAATATATCTTCCAGAAACTTGTGAGCAGACTGGGAACTTTTAATTGGGTGGGAATTGAGATTTTGTTGCAGCCCATGCTAAGTCACAGGTGGATTTTTCTCTCCCTCTTTCTTATTTTGTATAATATTTGTATATACAAATGTATTTGTATATACAAATATAGATGTATTTGTATATATGAATATTTGTAATATTTGTTGTTGGAAAACAACATTAAATGGCAACAAAGCAAAAGGAAACTATGGCATTACTACAGATAAGCTATCCAAGACATTTTTAAGTTGAATTAGAAAAACAAGTGTTGCTTTTAAAATGTATTTGAGGTGAGTGTCAAAATGAGATATTTTCTTTTCTCACTTAAGTTTGAGCAAAATTTAGACGCACATTTCTGAACTCCTTATATAATAAAAATTTGCATTTTAGTCATTCAGAATTATAGTTATTTAAACCAGGATCAAGTAGTATTTTACTTATCATAACTTCTCTTCATAGATTTTTCTGAATAAACCTCCAGATTATATAATCAAAATGATTAAGAAAATAATATTTAAATATTTTAGAAGCACCAGTTTAGAAATTTCATCTCTTACTTAAAATAAGCCGTTTGGGAACTTTTACTATGTGATCATCAGTTATAGTAATATCTTATTTTAAATATGAAAACTTAAAAATTATATTTTATTGAAATTATTTAATAGTTTACATGCCACAATTATATTCCACATATTATATAGTATTCAACAATATCTATAATTTATTCTATAATTCTATAACTTATTTAAAGTATTTAATAATGAGAATATAACTCTAATTATAAGTTGTACTAGAACTCAACTAATTAGTATATTTAGAACATTATATTTGTCATTAGAATTAGATCATGGCATTAAAAATGTGAGATTTCTTCTCTTTCAGAAGGTCAAAATAAAATACATGGTTAAAGTATATAGGAGTCTTCCACCTTAAGATATTCAAGTCCTTTAAGTGTCTTTAGTGAGTAAAGTTTGTTTCCAAGTTGTATATCATCCTTAAAGGATAGCAAAAATAGCAGTTTTGTGCTCTAGGATAGGGCTTTTCGAACATGAATATACATACAAATCACTTGGCTGGTTTGATAAAATGAAGATTCTGATTCAGTTAAAACTGAACTAGAGCCTGAGATTTTGCTTATCTAATAAGCTTCTCAGTGATGCTGATACTTCCCTGAACTTGAAGCATAAGATTCTAGAATACTGACCTACAGTCAAGACACTGGTTTTAGTCCCCTTGAGTGGATTAATTTCCCTACAACACAGCTTTTTAGGTTGTCAACAAGAATGTTGACATTTGGTGTCAAATGTCAAAGAGGCTAAACCACATGATCATTAGTGTTCCTTCCAACTCCAAGATTCTGATTCTGTGTAACATGCAAACTTAAATTTATCTTTCATTGCTGCTTAGATAGTTACTTTAGATATCAATTTGTCTCACTTTATTGAGGAAAACTTGAATATTTGTGGTGCAATAATTATAAAGCATCAACTTATATTTTAAAAGCTTAAGCCTTAAGTGGTATATAAAGGTAAATTAATAATGTAAAGTTATAACTCCTGATCTTTCTGTATCAGAATTGGTATGAATAGCTTATAATGTATGAGTTAACTTTAAATATAAGTGAAAAGTAACATTTGCTGGACACTAGTGACTTGGAGAAAATAGGAGGGTTAGAATAAAGTGATTATCTAGCTATAAGCCTAAACCTGAGTAAAAGAGAATTTGGGTTGCAGTTTATGTAATGAAGTGGCCACCAATAACAAAAATTGTGTGCTGCAACAGTTACAGGTGAGTAAGGAAGGCTGCATAGGGGAGAGACTGGGGAATGCTGATAAGAAAGGTCTTTCCAAACACATTCTCCTGTCCTGGCCTTAACCTTAACTTCAAGTATAGTCTGAGTACATGGTACTGTCCTTTGAATGGGATGATGGATGAAAGGGAGTTTCCTTCTAGATTTTCAGTTGGAACTGCATGATAGAAAATCAACAGTCCTAGTATAATACAAGTGATGTAAGAGTCGTTCCGTATCATCAGCATTTTTCTCTAGCAAAATGATTTAACAACATTCATGGAACCCTGTTATAGTTTACTTGATTTCTTTCCAGCTAAGATTGTTTTATTGAAATTTCTACTGGTAGTTCCTTCTCACTCTAGTGACATGCTGTCTTCTATGTATCTTTATGCATCGTTCAGTTTATGCCATCAGACTCTAACATAATTAGTGCATGAGATACACAGAAGTGACAAACAGAAGTTCTCATGTAGAGTCATAGAGATTAATATATTTAACAAACACTTACTGCACATTTATTATGTGCATCCCTTGGGTATGGGGGACATAATGCTGAGTCAAACAGAGATGATCCCTGCCCTCACAAGGCCCACAGTTTAGTGGGGAAGATAGAAATTAAAGAAGTAATCACATAAAAAAACATAAATTAAGAACTCTGAAAAGTGCTTACAAAGGAAAGTATTTGTCTTACTCTGAATACAAAAGTATCTGTGAGAATTCAGACCTAGGGTTAAACATTACAGTTTAATAATAACATACCTTAAATAAGATTAAACTTTTAGCCTAGAAGCTAAAAACAAGTCCAGGTATTAGGGCAGTTTTTTAGTGTAGCAGAATATCTGAAAGAAATGATAGTGGTTCCAAAGTTATTTTGATACAGTTTTTAAGCTGTTTCAAGGGGAATTTTATTGGGACAATATTGCCTTTTGAGCATTTTTTTACTCTTGATTTAAAAATGTTACAGTAGCACAAGAAGAAATCTCTCACATAGAGATTTACTTCAAGTTTACGTTCTTAGTATTATTTAGTTTGATTAAATGTGTGAGTCTAGCAAACAGAAATGTAACTTCTATGTATAATTGACCATGGTTGCTAGGCCATAAAAGAGTGAGTTAAGTGTGAAAAACTTTGCTCACTGTAGTGTGCACTGCCTTCTTAGGGCCACCAGGGCTGAGTTAGTTTAGCTATAAACATCACCTAATGTTAGTATGTAGTTAGAGCTGTTTAGTACCAGAAGACTGAGGAAGAGGCTTCCATTTGTATGGCCAATCTTGTGGCAGACCCTGGTATTTCCTCGTCAGTCAAAGGTTAGGCTGAACTTCAGACAGTTTTGATGTGCAAAGACCCATTTTGGTGAGAACATTTTAAGAAGAGTCCTGTGCTGTAGATATGGCATTTGAAAAAGGAGCCTGTGCCATTACTAGCGGATGCAGCCAGTGTAGACAAACTTTGGTGCACCGATTTATTCTGGATCTTTAAATTTATTCTTAAATGTATCAGGTCACCAATAAAAATGCTGCTCCTGTATCTTTGTATTTAGATGGGAAAAGTCATATATTTAGATGAGAAAAGCAAAATACTTGTTTTGATTTCCTTTGAATTTAAATCATCTACATTCTAATTAATTGACTGTTACTGTGACTAGTTCTTAGCTGTCTCCTCAGATCTCATACTCTAGGGGATAATCTATTCCTCAGTGTTTCTAGAAAATGGTCTTTTTCCCAATGATAAGTCACTATGGCTGGAATGGCAATTTCTACTTTCCTCTGAAGCATCAGACATAACTTTGCTCAAATGATAAACTCTTAGTTTATTTCCATAAGTAATTGATGGTTTTTAAAATCTGGGAGACAAAAGTGAACACCTTTCCTCTCTACTTAAATACTGTATCTTTTTGTTCCTTTTTTTTTTTTTTAAGTGTGGCTGGTAAAGAGGATAATGCAGATACTGACCAAGAGAAGAAAGAAGAAAAGGGTATTACAGAAAGAGAGAACAATGAATTAGAAGTGGTAAGTATGAAAGAATGAACTTGTAAATTTCAGTCCTTGAATTTAGCTTATTTATGGTTGCCGATAGCTACTAATTTATATGTAGAAAAGGGAAATAGTTATCATGCATCCATTTTAAACTATTTGCTTAAGGATTTCTTTTCTTCAGAAATGTGAGCCATAAAATACTGGCAACTCTCAATTTTGTGCAATGTGAAAGCATTGTGTGTGTGTGGATAGAATACCGTGAGAGAGAAAACACTATTTTATTTAAGACAAATTATGTAATACCCTTACAAGTGTGGAATGATTTTTGAAGTACTGAAAGGTGAAATTTGTATACTTCTGTATTTTGTACTCTGGCAATCTAATGAGGTAATCAGTTTGTTTTGCTGATATTGGACTATTAATAGTCACAAATCACATTTTAGGAAGAAAGTCAAGAAGTGAGTGATCATGAGGAGGAAGAGGAAGAGGAGGAGGAAGAAGAAGATGACATTGAAGGGGGTGAAAGCTCTGATGAATCAGATTCCGAATCAGATGAAAAAGGTACTTGCTGTCTAGTACAAGGACAAAGATTCATTTGGGGAATATGTTTAAAATTTGGGGAGAGAACATTCTCCATTTCCTCCTTGATGAAGGCAGCTTTTACAACTGCCAACCTGTGTATCCCCTTCCAGCCTCATGTTTCTGCCCTTACTGGATTTAGTCACTATGTGATTTCCATTCTTATTTAGTACAAATAGTATCTGTTGTCACTGCTTAGTGTGAACGCTGTTAATTTACCACCTTTTCGTAGTTTTGGGGTTACCCAGGATGTTCTCCTTCTAGCTGCGAAGTGAATGCCTGGATGTAGGTGCTCATTTTCATGCTCTTGCTCAAAAGCTGGAATTATGATATTGTTGCCTATTGCAGTATGTTTATTTTCTTCCTTTATAAATAGCCAATTATCAAGCAGACTTAGCAAACATTACCTGTGAAATTGCAATCAAGCAAAAACTGATTGATGAACTAGAAAACAGCCAGAAAAGACTACAGACACTGAAAAAGCAGTATGAAGAGAAGCTAATGATGCTGCAGCATAAGATTCGGGACACTCAGTTGGAGAGAGACCAGGTGCTCCAGAATTTAGGTAAGAATTACATTTAATTCTAATTAAGGTTCCAATTAAATTGCCAAAATGGGTGTTTATCATTGCTTCCCTTAGAAGAAAGACATTACATTAGCGGCCACATTAAATATGAGTTTGTGTCATGTTAAATATTGCCTATTTTTTTTCATTTTGATACCTATTTAGGCTATTTAATTATTTTGTCCAAAGTTGTGGCTGATTGTTTTACTGTCTTAATGCTGGAAACATTTATTAAATTAAAAAAAAAAAACTGTTAAAGAAGTTGAGAGTAGATAATAAAACAGAGAGTAATTCAAAGATACCCTGGCTTCTTGAAGTTTGTGTTTGGGAGGTAGTTTTTCTCTAAGGTCATAAGTTATAAATCTGTGATGTGAAAAATCTGTGTCTCACAGAAACAAATGCAAATATCCTTTGGTCATTTAGGCTCAGTGGAGTCTTATTCAGAAGAAAAGGCAAAAAAAGTTAGGTCTGAATATGAAAAGAAACTTCAAGCCATGAATAAAGAACTGCAAAGGCTTCAGACAGCTCAGAAAGAGCATGCAAGGTTGCTTAAAAACCAGTCTCAATATGAAAAGCAATTGAAGAAATTGCAGCAGGATGTGATGGAAATGAAAAAAACAAAGGTACTGACTGTATTTTGCATTAAAATCTGATGTTGAGGATATGTGTTTCATTTGGGACAAAAAGTTATTGTGATTCTTTCCATATTCAATAAAAGGGTAACCGAGTCTTACAAATGATGTACTTCCTTTTGGCAATTAGAAGTTGCTTCCTGCCCTCATCCATTATCAAAACCTTTCTTCAGAGTAGGTGAAAATCATGTGGTTGAAAATAGGGCTTCTTTTGACTCTGATGGATATCTCTCCTCCTAAAACACGTAAAATATTTCAAACATGAAAAAAATCATTAAAAATTACATAATGAACACTATATACACTATCTTAAACACTACAGTTATACGGAAAATCTATGTATTCCTTTTTGATCATCTTCTTTCCTGAAGAGGTAACAACTATCTTGAATTTAGTGTTTATCATTCCCATGCATAGAAGAATATACATCGTCTTCTCTTAACAAAACACAGTATGTGAATTCTGATCTGTTATCTGTTTTTTCTGTGGGATGAATTTTTCTTATTAACATTTGGTGTGAAAATCAGCAAATGTGAAAATGATTTAGGAAGTTTTAGATTCTTATGTTGTGTCTTTGCTGAGGACAACAATAGCTAAAATTATTAGGTGCTTACAATATGCCAAGCATTATTATAAGCACTCTTCAGGTATTGTTAAATTCTCATAATAGTATAATGCCACAGAACTGTTATTTCTTATATATTTTTTTTATATATGAGAAAATGAAAACCTAGGGAGGTAAAGTAATTTGTTCAAGGTCACACAGCTACTGGTAATAAGTACCAAAAATTCATTCAAGTTATAGAACAATTGAACATTTATATAAAAAACATAGAGCACTAAGCAATTTGATAGGAATATATTAGAAAAGTTATTAGGAAAAGAAATGTACTAATCCCACAAAAATAAGAATTGACCATTTAAAATGTGCAACAAAAGTCCACTTGTCTCTGTTAAGTATTCAGAATTCTAACTGCTTGCTTCCATTAGTTTAATGAATGTTGTGATAGGGTAACTCCAATAGATGTGTTTACCTAATTTTTTTAGGTTCGACTAATGAAACAAATGAAAGAAGAACAAGAAAAAGCCAGATTGACAGAGTCTAGGAGAAACAGAGAGATTGCTCAATTGAAAAAAGATCAACGTAAAAGAGATGTGAGTGGACTTTAACTTTCAGTTATATACAAATCTTGTACATTGAACAAGCTTGTTTAGTAAATGGAAGAAAATTTTCTTATAACTTTAACTATTAAATGCAGGTTAAGGACAATAAGCATAAGGACAATAAGTATGCATTAATTTAGTAATATGGCAGTTATTATATGGATTATAGTGATTCAATATACAAGCTTATAAAAAACAATATAATGTTATTATAAATTTCGTTAGAGGCTTATTTCCTAGATGATGAGATAGGAGAAAATGGCAAAGATATAATTGGTTATCTCTAGGGAAATCAGGTAACTACTTATAGTCTTGTATAAGATAGTGATTTTAGGATGGTTCCAAAGACAGTTTCACCTAGAGAGTCTTAGAGATGTTCCTGAATAATAACCCAGTTTCACTAGAGGTGGCTTTAATAAGAGCGCAAAAGTTTTCATATTCTTTCACTCAAGAATCCTGCTTCTTCCATGAACTCAGACTAAGAAAATAATCTAAAATAAGAAAAATTGTTATGTATTAAAATCTTTAATCTAGAGTAATTTGTAATAGTGAAAACGTAAAAATAACCAAGATACTTGACAGTATGGAGAATAGTTAAATAAATTATAGCCCATCTCATTTAATAAGTTATTATTCATCTATTGAAGATTAGGATTTGGAAACTGCATAAAATGAAAAATGACCGTGATTTAACATTAAGCATAAAGTAGCATTTCATATATGCATGCTTGATTAAATGAGGGAAAAATTTTAAGGATATATACTAGCATGCTAACTTTAGCTGTGTCAAGATTTTAAGTTACAGCCTATTTGTTTTTTATTCTTTCTAAATTTTGGCAATATGGTTATTTCTTTTTTTTTTTAATGTTTATTTATTTAGAGAGAGAGCATGAGCACAGTGGGGTAAGGGCAGAGAAAGAGAGGGAGAGAGAGAATCTCAAGCAGGCTCCACACTGTCAGCATAGAGCCCAACATAGGACTCAATCTCATGAACCATGAGATCATGACCTGAGCCAAAATCAAGAGTCAGAGGCACCCCAGCAATTTGGTGTTTTCATTTATGGTGTTTTTTTGTTTTTTTGTTTTTTTTTGTTTTTTTTTTTTTTTTTTCTCAGAAGAAGAAGAAGCCACCGTGGTCTTTTCTCCATTGTTGGTTAGGTTTCAGCTTCTGTTCCTTTTTTCTTGCTCAACTTTGTCTAAGTCCTCCCTGGAGAAAATCTGAGCATACAGCATATTTTAGAAAATAGAAACCTACTTTGGGAAATAAAAAGAAAACTTAAGGAGATAGAAGAGAGTAATGACAGAGAAAAGTAGATATTTTCACAAGATGACTTCTGTATTAAGGCTATATTTCTTTTTCTTTTTCCTATTAAAAATTGGCATATATTCGTGAGCCATAAAGTTTGCTCTTTTAAACTATACAATTCAAGGTTTTAATATATTCACAGAATTGTGCAACAATCATTACCATCTTATTCCAGAATATTTTTTATCAGTCCAAAAAGTAACTCCATATCCATTAGCAGTCACTCCCTATTCTTCCGTCTTCCTGGCCCTGGCAGCCATTCTGGTATACTTTCTGTCTCCATGGATTTGCCCATTGTAAATGGAATATATGATATATATAGCTTTTTGTGTTTGGTTTCTTTCATTTAGCATGATGTTTTCAAGGTTCATCCATGTTATTACATGTATTGGTAGTTCATTTCTTTTTATGACTGTATGGATAGAGCACATTTTGTTTTTGCATTCCTTAGTTGGTGGATATTTGGGTTATTTCCACTTTTTGGCTATTTATTTTTAAAGTTTTTATCCCAATTCTGGTTATTTAATATACAGTGTAATATTAGTTTCAGGTATACAGTATAGTGATTCGACACCTTCATATGATACTCAGTGCTCATCAAGTGCATTCCTTAATCCTTGTCAGCCCCTTCAGTCCCTTCAGCCTATTTCAGCCCCTTTCCCCAACTCTCCTCTGGTAACCATCAGTTTATTCTCTACAGTTAAAGAGTCTGCTTCTTGGTTTGCCTCTCTCTCTCTCTTTTTTTTTTCCCTTTGCTCATTTTTGTTTCTTAAATTCCACATATTAAAGAAGGAAATCTTGCCATTTGCAGTGACATGGGTGGAGTTAGTATTATGCTAAGCGAAATAAGTCAGAGAGAGACAAATACCATATTTATTTATTTTTAATGAAAACTTTTGGATGACAGGAATAATTTCCTTATAATGTACTGTACTTATTTCTTTACAACTAATTCATATGAGATAGAGTAATATTGCACAATTAACTACTATTATGGAATTTTTGAATCTTATTCTACAACATAGGATCACATATGATATAATATTCTGTTATAAAGATATGAGGCTGGCTAGTCACATACAAAGCTAACATTCAGACTCCTTTGCCCTTCTACTTATTGCTTTGTGTGCATATTGACTCCCTTTCTAAATTGTTTCTTGTCATACTCGTCTTCGAACCCTTTGTACCAAAAATATGAATGAGCTTGAGATTTGATTTTGAATAAGGAAAAACTTAATTTAGTAACAAGTTTCAAACCATTTGTTTATTTTAATTTTTGGAAGTTCAGTTATTTAAAAACATTTATTAACTTTGCCTCTATGTCAATCATTGTTGTAGGCAATGAAGATACAGCAGTGACTATGCATAAACATGAGATGAATGATCTGTTTGCACTAGGGATACAAAACATGAAGGTTATTTGGTATATCACAGAATTTAAGTCCTAGAAGGGATGTTTGTGATTAAGTCCAATTCCTAAGCTTTGCCCAAGATCACAGAGTTAAATAAATGACAGAACCAAAACTAGGATCTGTGTTCTTTTTCAGTCCAAAATTTCTTCCTAAATTATAGCCTTATAAAATGACTTAAAGTTGTTTATAATTAATTGTCTTCATCATATAGAGTACCTAAAAGCAAATTGGTAACCAATACCGACATGTTTTATTTTTCATTTACTTTACCCAACATAATATTTCCGAAGTTCTTGTAAAGTGCTAATACAATTAATATATGTTTTCCCTATATTTAAAATGGAGTTAATAATTACTGATATATTTTAAGGTGCCTTTACTGGAAATATTCTAAGCTGTGTTTCTTCCTTCCTCAGCAAAATTAAATGTCTAGCAAAAAATGAAATGATACAATATTTGTAAGGCATTTAGAAAAGCACTTGTATATAATAAGCACTATGAATGTTTCTTAAATAAAATTGTGGCACAGAGATAACTTCATTTTTCAGAAAGAGATGGCTGCATCAGTATGTATTTTTGTTTATTGGAATAAAATATTCTTATCTGTAGTAATGGATGCAAGGTTGTTTTTAGCTCAGATTTTGCTAAGAACTGATGGGGCATCTGTTAATGCAGGAGTAGGAAGTATTGGGGCATATGTTAATGCAGTGGGATGGGGCATACGTTAATGCAGGAGTAGAAAGCATTATATCTTTCAGTTTACTATTTTAACTTATCAATATTATTTTTATAGCATCAACTTAGACTTTTGGAAGCCCAAAAAAGAAACCAAGAAGTGGTTCTTCGTCGCAAAACCGAAGAGGCAAGTTGATCACTTGGAGGAAACATCTGGCTTTGAGATACGTGATGTATTTCTGTAGACTAAAAGAATGAGTCTATCTCTGTTGCACTTTCAGGTTACAGCTCTTCGTAGGCAAGTGAGGCCCATGTCAGATAGAGTAGCTGGGAAAGTCATGCGGAAGCTGAGCTCATCCGATACCCCTGTTCAGGACACGGGTTCCAGTGCAGCTGCTGTAGAAGCAGATGTATCAAGGGCAGGAGCCCAGCAGAAAATGAGAATTCCTGTGGCAAGAGTCCAGGCCTTACCAACGCCCACAACAAATGGAACCAGGTCAGTACAATTCTTTTGTTCCTTCTGACATAATCTTTGTGGCATTATTACTGAATGTTGGACTTAAATGAAAAAACAGCGTATTTTTTGGCAGTATACAGTCAAATAAACATATAAGTAATAATTATGTTTATCTGTTTTTATATGATTATAGAAAAAAATATCAGAGGAAAGGGTTGACTGGCCGAGTGTTTACTTCCAAGACAGCTCGCATGAAGTGGCAGCTTCTTGAGCGCAGGGTCACAGACATCATCATGCAGAAAATGACTATTTCCAATATGGAGACGGATATGAATAGACTCCTCAAGGTGTGGAAAACAGAACATAGATATGTTCTTTCTTAGCTGACTGGTAATTTTAGGTTTCCAAATTTGATCCCTTGGTACATTAATCCTTACCAATTTGTCTTTTTTTCTTTTTCTTTTTTTTGTGGGTTTTGATCGCATTATGTGTGAACAGATGAACATCATTTCTTTTTTGTTTTGTTTTGTCTTAATTGTGGTAAGAAAAGACAGCACGAGATTTACCCTCTTAACCCATTTTTAAGTGTACAGTACAGCATTGTTAACTATAGGAACAGTGTTGATTAGCAGATGTCTAGAACTTATTTGAGTAACTGAAACTTCATAGCACCCCTCAATTCCCCCCAACCTGGCCCCCGGTCCCTGGAAACCACCATTTTACTTACTGCATCTATGAGTTTGACTCTTTTAGATACCTTATATGAATGAAATCTTGCAGTACTTGTCCTTCTGTGACTCACTTATTTCATTTAACATAATATTCTTAAGGTCCTGGATGAATATCATTTCTTAAAATCCAATCTGTTTTTTCAATAGCAACGGGAAGAACTCACAAAAAGACGAGAGAAACTTTCAAAAAGACGAGAAAAGATGATCAAGGAGAGTGGAGAGGGAGATAAAAATGTGGTTAACATCAATGAGGAGATGGAGTCATTAACTGCTAACATAGATTACATCAATGACAGTATTTCTGATTGTCAAGCCAACATCATGCAGATGGAAGAAGCAAAGGTTTGTAATTGTAAAAAAATGGTTAATGGCTTAAGGAAGATGTTTTTGTATTTTTAATCATGAAAAGCACTTTGAATTTTTATATCAAGGAATTTTCTATTTATGGGTTTACTATGATTCTTAGGTTTTGCATGAATGTCACTCCCTGCTTGCTCTCCAGATTTCTTTGCTGATTTTGTGATATTATTTATTGTTTATAAAATCAAAAAGAGGGGCGCCTTGGTGGCTCAGTCGGTTAAGTGTCCGACTTCGGCTCAGGTCATGATCTCACGGTCCGTGAGTTCGAGCCCCGCGTTGGGCTCTGTGCTGACAGCTCAGAGCCTGGAGCCTGTTTCCGATTCTGTGTCTCCCTCTCTCTCTGCCCCTCCCCTGTTCATGCTCTGTCTCTCTCTGTCTAAAAAATAAATAAACATTAAAAAAAATTTTTAAATCAAAAAGATGTAAAAACGTATATCACTTATTAATCCACCTTGAATTCTTAACTGCTCAAATGTGTCTTTTCTTTTCAACTAACCCATATGTTTCTTGGAGTAGGGATCATATTTTACATTTTTCTGAGGAGTCTTATTAACTTACCCAACACTATCAAATAAATAAATGAGACATCAGACTTTTGCCTCTGAATATATTCAGCTCAAAATAATGTTCGTCATATGCTGATTTAATGTAGGAAGAAGGAGAAACATTGGATATCACTGCGGTCATTAATGCTTGCACACTTACAGAAGCCCGATACCTGCTGGACCACTTCTTGTCAATGGGTATCAATAAGGTATGATCTAACTACACCCAAATAATGATTAATTCATTTTGTTTATCTTTCATCAGTGACCCTTTCCTTTATAATATGTAAGAAGGGTTTTTTTTTTAACTGAAAAGTATTTTTTTTACCTTTCTTTAGAGTTAAGAAAAGTCAGGACTATTTAGATCAATTCCATTAGCTTGTCATCCATTGTGCTTGTGTATTAGAAGAGGTAAACAACTTAAACAAGCAATAATTCATCTTTTGCTTTAACAAAGGAAAAATGAAAAGAAAAATCTCTTGGGGTGCAAACAAAGTTGGTATCATAACTTTGGTTTAGTATTGATTTTTCACAGCTCGAAAAGAAATCTGAAAGTAAAAAATACAGTGGTGCTTCCCTCCTCTTTGAATGTAAATGCATTAACCTGTCACCTGTAAGAATCCTAAATATTGAGGATGATAATGATTTCTGACTCCCCCCCCCTTTTTTCTTTGCCACTTTGGGATGGTGCTAGACCCTTTATTTTATGTTCTCCCACTTAATCTTCACAATGTGCTAGGAAGTAGATATTATTAATATCATTCTGCATATGAGGCAACTGAAGTAGGAAGATAAGGTAATTTGCTCAAGGTCACCAGGCTAGTAAGCGGAGGAGCTACAGTGAATCAACGTCTATCGGATGTCAAAGTCCATATATCATATGCATTTGTTATTTGATACACATCTTTGTATGGAAGATTCTGTTATGTATGACCTGAGATAATTGTTGTTGTTGTTATTATTATTATTATTATTATTATTATTATTATGTTTTGGTGTTGTTACAGGGTCTTCAGGCTGCCCAGAAAGAGGCTCAAATTAAAGTACTTGAAGGTCGGCTTAAACAAACCGAAATAACCAGCGCTACACAAAACCAGCTCTTATTCCATATGTTGAAAGAGAAAGCAGAATTAAATCCTGAGCTAGATGCTTTACTAGGCCATGCTTTACAAGGTAATTTGGACTAAATTTCTGTTAAACAAATTGCATGGTAGCTTTGCTCTTTGAGAATGCTATACTATACCTCTTTCTCCTATTGCTTGATTGAATAGATGCTATATTTACTCATGCTTTTAATAATTATTCCTTCTTTAATTTGCATGTATAAATTTGGGGGGATTTAATTATTGTCATTCCAAGAAATGATTACCAACTTTAAAAGGCTTATTTAACCTTACTGAGCACTTAGTTTTTATGAATAAAGAGGATCAACCAAGTTTCTGAATTGGTTATTTAAAACATTAACCACATTTCATTACTTTACTCTGCATATCTAATTGCCTTAAAAAATAATAAGTGTTTTCTATGGCATCTATTCTACATATCTTATAAATGGTGCATAATCTTGTTTTATGTGGGAGTTCTTAACATTGGATCTGTTTTGATTGGAGTATTGCTTTTTGTTTCCTTTTTGCTGTTATTTACACAGATCTAGATAGCGTACCTTTAGGTAAGTATGTTTAGCTTTCTGTGTACCCTACAGCTGCATGAATTACTAATTGTTCATGTACACTAATTGTGGTACATCTTATGTTTAAAATTTTTATTGGCAGCCAACTGGTTTTTGCATGATCTTTTTGAAATGTATCCATGACCACAAACATACTAAGTCTTTTGTCTTTCCTATATATTCATTCCTGTTTTAAAACCTATTAGATTTTTAAAGAAGCATACTTTAGTTAATTTTCTCTTTTAGTTTTTGACCTCCAGCTGTGACTCCAGTTTCGTAAGCCTTTCTTTCTGTTTCTTGTAGGAAAAAATGGAGTATACATTTCTTTTTAATTTTTAAATATATCTGTTAACTTGCATCTGTTGTTTTAACCTCATAACTTTCCTTAGCATATATCTTTGGTATATACTTGTCTTTGGTATATATTTGCTAGATTCTCAGCTATTCTTAATTTTTGTAAAATTAAATACATATATTTTAACACTGTAAACTGAAATTATTCAAAGCATTCTATATGAACATATTGAAACAATATTTATGATTATAATATTTTCAGATTAGAAGTGGCTTTAGAGATGACCAAATGTAGAGATTTTCAAACCTTCCCCTTGCCACTACAACCTTGTCATGAACTACACCCACCCATTAATAATGTCTCTGCTCCTCTCAATGATGATACACATGAAGGACCAGGAGTATCAGGGCAATTTTATTACTTGTGATTTTTCTGAATGATTATTTTGGAGCAGTTTTTATTTAATTAAAATTTTTTTTCAGAATCTGATCTGATCTTTTCTTTTTATAAGCACACAGCTGCCAAAAGTGTTCTAAACGCTTATCCTTAAAGGAGAGGAATGTAATTGAAAGATTAAATGTACTTACCTTTATGTGTCAGTAGAATAAATATAATCTATACATCTGAATTTGTTTTAAATAAGATGTTACATAAATAAAATACATGCGTTATTTGATTTTTTTTTAGATGTTTATACCGCATGTTAATCTCAAAGTAGTATTTTCTTGAGATCAACTGCATAATATAGGTATGGAAAGGCTGATACTTTTAAGCTGCTTAAGCTATACCAAGTTCAGGTAGAACAAATAGGATTGGTTATATCCTAACCAAGACTGTCAAAGTTCCTGGATTATAACTAGGATTTTTGCCATTCCATGTCTTATTAGGCATGTTTCTTCTGTTTCTGTTCTTCTTCCTCCCTTTCCTCCTCCTCCTCTTTGTTCTTCTTCGTGGTCCAATCTATAGTAAAAAGTAAATTCTCTTTGTTTGTGTAAACTTTATTTAGTTAGTTATTTTGAAAGAGAAAGAGAGAGGGAGAGACAGGGAGGGAGAGAGAGTGGGGAGGGGCATTGTGAGTGACAGACTCTCAAGCAGGCTTCGCACCAGCAGCACAGAGCCCAATGTGGGGCTCAAACCCACACCATGAGATCATGACCTGAGCTAAAGTTGGACACTTAACTGACTGGGCCACCCAAGAGCCCCTAGTAATAAGTAAATTGTTATTTACATCCATTGTCTCTTTTAACTTGGAAGAGAAATGTAAGTGTCCTCCTTGATATCCTTTAGTGCAGAAGATATTGAACTGCTAATTTGATGAGCAGTGTTATTTTTTTTTACAACTTTCAAACAACTTCCATTTGTCTATGGCTGGAAAAGGGTCTGAATCAGAGAGTGGAAACCCATTCAACTGATGTAACCTGTGTCTCATGGCTGAAATCTGTGCTAGGGATGGGGGCCATAGTCTAGCCAAGAGGGGCTTAGAGGAAAAACACAGAAAGAGAAAAAAATGGAAGTTAAATCCACAGAAGCTCGAGGGTCCTATAAACTTTGCTTTAAAAACATTTGCTTAGCTCCAGTTTTACCTCAAACATCAGGCTGAGTGTTTGGATTCAAAGATGAATATGACAGCAAATCTTTCCCTTATCGACTTGATGCCTTACTGAGGGTGACAGACAGAGTATGATAAATTCAGTGAGGGCGATGATTGAGATATGTATAGGGAGTTATAGGAAGAGATAGTAGGGTCACCCAACAAGAATGGAGGAGTTGATAAAGGCTTTTCTGGAGGAGGTGACATTTGACCTGAAACATAAAGGAAGAAAAAGAGTTAGCAAGGCAAAAGACAAGGTGGAAAGGGTGGGGGGGGGCAGAGAAGAGTCCCTCTGGGCAATGACTAAACTAAAACATGGGGACTTAGCCACAGTATCGTGTGCCTGAGGCCTTTAAGCAGGTTGGTGCCCTCAACAGGTACATAGCATAGAATGATAGAACGTAAGACCAGAGTGTGAACCATGCCAGCATCCCTTTCTGATAAACTTGTACTTTTGTAGCCTTTGAAGAACATCTTTATTATCCTTTTCTTTTTTCCCAACCTATGTTAGGATCCCTAAGACCTCCCCTATCTTTGAGACTTGCTAGGAAGACTGATGGGGCTTAGCATGTGGTTGTTTTTATGGCAAAGATCCATGAGAGCAGTGTAGGAAGGATACACAGCTGGATCATAAGGCAAAAAACCACAGATGTTGTCTGGAGGAATCCATGTCTAGTTTTCCTTATGATCTTTCCCTTCTATGGGACATAATACAGAATTTTCATTTCCCTCTGGAGTAAAAATGCAGCAGCATGTGCACAATGTTTATATCCAGGGAAGTCCCTTGTTACTTAGCACCTGAAGCTTTTCCTGGGGACTGGTCACATAGGTTCCATCTGTCTGGGATTCAGGACTCCCAGAAGGAAAGCAGGAGTTTAGCATAAGCCATATTGTTTGTGCAAACAACCTAGGTACAGTAAGTACCTTCGGTAGCTAACTAGTGACTGGGGATGCTCTGAGAATCAAGTTTCCAGGTGCCAGACAAAGTCCAACTTTGTAAGCAGGCCATTCTAAGGATAGTAGTGTTTGGGCTGCTATGTTAACTCTTTTCTATACACTATTTTTTTTTTTTTTTATAACTTCTAATAACTGAAAAAAAAAAAGACTTGAAAATACCTGGTTTACTTCCAGTGATGTGACACTGCTCAACTTTACACTGATATAGATGAACTTCAAGGCATTCAGAAGTTGCAAGTCTCTGCCTTTAGCTTTAACTTTCTGGCATTGAGAAAAGAAGCTAGTAGTGGGCTGGATGTGTATTCTCAGAGTTACGAGTACAACAGTGAGGTGATAGTTTGTTCTATTGCCCAGATGACCATAGTGCTCAGACTAAGCTCAGTCCAGCAGAGGAGTCTGATCTGGTGACTTTCCTGGTGGGGGCCTCTATCCTCTGGCCAGGTTGGTCATGTCAAACCATAATTATCTCTAAATAAGTCATACATGCATAAGCAGGAGCTAAGTTTTTACTAAGCACTCATATGATGTTTAACATACTAACTGGTCTCACACTAACTGGTTTCTACAAGAAAAACACTGGCAAATCTTAGCCAGCCTTTATGCATGGGAAAATAAAGATTAGGTTTGTCATTTCTTTATAACCTCATGTTCTATATTATCAACTAATGCAGTCACCTTAACACGCAATTATCACGTCTGTGAAGCAAGTCCTTGAGCCTCCCTCTAGTGGTAGGCTTTGAGGTACACATTGCCTTCAAGACCACCATGATCTTCACTTCAGAAAGTAAATTCCCTTTTACGGGTCCTAGATGGGCTCCATTTTAGATAATACTATCATGTATCAAGTATTACTGAATTTCTATCAAAGTATCTGCTAAACAGTGAGGAAGAAAGGGAACATCAGAGAAAGGAATTAGTTGTCCACAGTCCACATGCACAAAATTACAAGTTAAAAGGGGATAAATCATATATATTTTTGATTAATATATGTTATTTATAATATGATTGCTTTTGTAGAATGATTTTATAATAAAGTGTGTATATTTTAAAAACCTGCACCTATGTTTGGGGCTCGCTGACATTTTAAATAGTTTACTTTCAGTGGCTGTTTGATTTATTGACTTCCTACTAGTTTTACTTGTTTGCTTTTTCTCCTCTTTTTTACTAGTCTGTTACAGTTGTTCTGAAATAGTGGTGATTTACTTGTATTTATTTACAAAACTGTTGCATGCGAACCTATTGTTTTTGTCTTTTATGTACATATGAATGAGCTGCATGCTGATGTGTGACTTCTGAATACCTTCACACATGCACACACACACACATACACACACACACACACACACACACACACACCACTCTCTTACTCTCTGCTTGAAAACAAAAATAAAAATAAAGGAAAATATTTAAGTAAATTGACATATTAAAATATAGCAAGTATGTCTACCCCTATATAGTTTTTGAAGTTGGCTTAGTACATTAAAGGGAGCTCATGCAACATTTACTCTCTCTTGTATTTTACTCTGTGGGTTTTCATATGTTTGGATAGCATGGGATAAATACATACTCTGAAAAATATATACATACTCTGATAAACACATGATCTCATTTCTATCCTGTGAATGTTGTTCTTCTATATTTTATGATTTAAACTTGTGGTTTTTCTATTTTGGACCCTTTTTCTCATTTTAGGACACATAATCAAAGGGGTTTCTTAGAAGTATTTTTCTACATTTCTATTTGGACTCAGTTACGAAAACCAAAGTGCCCATATTGAGATGTTGATATTTATTATAGCATGGGGATTGCAGTCACTCAAATTGTGGCATGTGGATAATACTTAGATTTTGGACATTTTTTTTTTAGAAAATGTAGAGGATAGTACTGATGAGGATGCACCTTTGAACAGCCCAGGATCAGAAGGAAGGTAGGAGAGCCTTTAGAAACTTAATAGATTTTATTTGTTTCTGTAATTTTTTAAATACTTTTATCTTGTTGCTTCAATCAATTACCATAAAACAAATAATTTTGAATTTTATGGCTAAGTGAATAGCACTAGAAACAGTATTATGGAAACCAAACTAAGTCATACTTAACCACCACAAAAATACCGGGATATTTAAGGAAAGAAAATGAATAATTTTGTAATTCATTTTGATTTTAAATATTGTCTTTTTTGCCCTGTAGACCTATAAGATGTTTTCTATCGTTAAAAACATAGAAGACAGCATTTTCTATAAGTCCCCTTTTAACCCGTGGTTAATTATTTATTTGCATCTAGCACACTATCTTCAGACCTTATGAAACTTTGTGGTGAAGTGAAACCTAAAAGCAAGGTAAGGAGAATTGAAAATAACAGGTAAGCATCCTTCCCCACAGTTTTCTGTTATCACTAATAAACACATAGGCCTCAGACCCTTAAGAAGGTTAGCAAGTTGGCATGCTTTTACCATTGCTCCCGTGTATAACAACTTTAGTTCTGTAATTACCATATTCTCCTTTGAAACAAACATTATGTCAAAATATTTCTCCTTTGTGGAACTTGTGCTTTACCGTATTATTGCACTTTTTCCACTGGAGAAGCTATGATTATGGAGACCAATTCTTATTTTCTTCTAGGTTTTTCCTGAAAGTTTCATTACTCATTAAGGAAGTTATGTGGTAATTTATTAAGGTCACCTAAGTTTCCTAATAATTATAAAGGAGATTGTAGACCCTGTGGTGGCATACAGCATAAATTTGCAAAATTTGTTAATTGGCAGGAGGTTTTTGAAATTTTAACATTTAGTATCTTCTTAAGTGTATCACATATATTTTGTTAAAGTAGTATCCTGAGGTGGTTTGAATAATAAGCCAACTCTTAATCATTAATTAGTTGTATTAAAAACTAATGAGACTATAATGCATATTTGTATAATTAAAAAAATATCAATGCCACATGCTGTTAAATGTGTAAGATATATTTGGTATGTTTCATATTCAGTGTTGGTAGCATTTGATACTAGATGAGTTAACTAACCGTCTTAAGATATTTAAAAACAAGGAATTCTTGTAGTCCTTAGTAAATATTTGTTAAATGGATGGAAAGAATCAGGACCTGAAAGAATTAACACTGTGCAAATGGGTAAGACACAGTTAAGGCCCATAGTGAATAGTCAGGTAATGCAAATGAATAATTTGGCTGGATGTAATGAGTAGGGGTCATTGTGATTGCCTGACGAGGACATGCCTCACCTAAGCAAATAACCACCACTCAACTCTTGCTCATTTTTGCCATGAGGATTATAGGCCTAAGACAACTAGATCTTCTATTTTTTCCTAAAGAAGCCTTAAATACAGATTTTTATGTAGAATTTCCTGATCTTTAACACACTGGTCAAGCCAATCAAAAAAACATCTCTAGGCTATATTTATGATCCTTGAGCTTGGTAACATATGGTTTTATTTTATTATTCTAAGTGACTAAGCAGAAGTTACTCCCACACTCAAAGAAAACATTCCGGTATGGTTTGGATCCAGTCTTAGGTAGAGGTGAAAATCTCTTAAGGTCCTGAATGTCTTTCAGGCCCTGTGAAAGCCTAGATATTCATGCCCTTCTGGGACACCAGAGAGAGGTGTAAAGTGGTGCTCTAAACATCATCTACTGAAGGAACCGCTACAGTTTGGAATTCCTAAGAAAAGGATTCCTCCCTACCTTGGGCTGTTGGCAGTGAAGAGAACTGAGAGTGTAGAAAACTGGCTGGAGAGTTTTCTTTTTCCAAAAATTTTCTGAGGTGCTACTTACTACTCCTTTTGAACTTCATTCAAAGATGCCTGAAAGGATCTCATATCATTTCTGTTTCTTTCTTTTTTAAATTTATTTATTTATTTTGATAGAGAGAGAGAGAGAGAGTATGAGCGTGCTTGCACGAGCAGGGGAGGGGCAGAGAGAGAGGGAGAGAGAGGATCCCAAGCAGGCTCCGTGCTGTCAGCCTGAAACTAGATGCAAGGCTCAAACTCACGAACCATGAGATCATGACCTGAGCCAAAATCAAGAGTCAGTCGCTTAACTGACTGTTCCACCCAAGCGCCTCTCATTTATTTTCATCATTGAAAAAGTAAAGTTCACTGTATACGTTAAATGGGTATGTACTAGCACTATGCTATGTACAGGGGAAATAAAGATGAATAAAACAGGGTGTTTGCTCTTTAGAGGCTTATAATCTGGTAAACACCTTGATTATCCATTAATACCTTAGTGATAATAACAACTGAACAACAACAGGGTAGTCAGTTCATTTTCAAGAGTAAGGAAAGGAATTTGTATAGTGAATTTAGATTCTAGGAAAATAACCTTCACTTGCCTAACCGTGCTACTAAAGCTCATGTAGGCTCGTGTTTAATTATCCAGCAGGCAGGTTAAAAACACAGCTAATGCATCAGGAGAATGGGGTCACAAAAACTGAGAAGCAGATTTAAAAAATTGATATTAAAATAAAATTTAAAACTGAAAGTGATATTAAATGAGCATCTGAGCATGGGGTAAATCAGAATTTAGTTGAGCTTCCCTGCAGTTAACTTTTGGTTTAATTTCTTCTTTCTTTTTAAAAAAAATTTTATGTTGAGGGAGGTGGCCATGAGTGGCAGGGTAACATAGTCATATTGGTGGCAAGTTGTTTGTTTTTGAATCTGGCTTTGCCACTTACTAGTTGTGTGACTTTGGGTAAATTACTTAGCGTCTCTGTGCGTTAGTCTCCTCATTGGTGAATTGGGATAATGATAGTACATGCTAATGTAATTAAGTGTTCGAGCATTGCCTGGCATACAATAAGTATTATATAAATATTGGCTATTATTATGGCCTTTAAAGGTCTTATATGGCTATAGCTCTGGCTTGTCACTATCTTACATGCTATGTTTGACACTTGCTAGGAAATGACACGCTAAATATTTTTACCTATTTCAAACTAATATTAAATCTCTATTCCCTAATCATCTCTGCAAAAGTTTGCTTCTGATTGCTTTTCCTTCCATTCTCTGACTAGGCCCGAAGGAGAACCACCACTCAAATGGAATTGCTGTATGCAGATAGCAGTGAACTAGCCTCAGACACTAGTACAGGAGATGCCTCCTTGCCTGGCGCTCTTACACCTGTTGCAGAAGGGCAAGAGATTGGAATGAATACAGAGACAAGTGGTACTTCTGCTAGGGAAAAAGAGCTCCCTCCCCCATCTGGCTTCCCTTCTAAGATAGGCAGCATGTAAGTCTGGCCCAGCTACACTAACTTCCTTTTCTTTGGCTTTTCTTTTTCTTTCTTTTTAAAAATTTTTTATATGCATGTTGCTAATTTCTTATTTCTATTTTTTTAAAATTCCGTAAACAAGATCTCCGGTTTTCAAAGGAATTTCTGTTAGGTGTTATCTCCCCTAATTTTTTTGACATTTGAAATCATTTAAGATGAGATGTTCTTTGTTCAATTCTATTGCTTGTTTCTAAGTTTTAGGGTCATTCTTCAGGATTATAATTTTCATAAAGGCTGAGTTGTGAATTATAAACAAAATTTTTTAGGAACACTTAAATCAGGTAGTTATATCTATAAAACCATCATACAAAACAGAAGCTTTAAAACATCTTTTATTTGCTTTAAGTGAACATGATTTTTCGTTCTAAGAGTCTGGTCAGGGTAGCAAACCTTTGCTAACCCTATAAGGAAAAAGAAATATCAATCAAAAACAATCATTTTAAGGCTTCCTAATTTTTTGCCTTGAAGTACTTGCCATTGCATGTCTGGGATGAGTGTATGCACAAAATATTTTTTTTTGTATTGTTAAAGCTTTAAAGGAGGTAATATTCTCTTTCCCATTTATGTAATATGAACATTCTATTCAAAACAACAATTGTCTTGAGGATGAAGATTTCCCAACTCAGGCTAGTATGTGTATGTATGCTATGTGTGTATGTGTGTTTGGACAGTTATATTAAAATTAGATCATTCACCGGTAAAGTTTTTTTTTTTTTTTTTTAATGTTTATTTATTTTGAGAGAAAGAGAGAGAGCACAAGCAGGGGAGGGGCAGAGAGAGAAGGATAGAGAGAATCCCAAGCTGGCTCTGCACCATCAGCACAGAGCCTGATGTGGGGCTCAAACTCATGAACTGTGAGATCATGACCTGAGCTGAAATCAAGAGTCAGATGCTTAACCGACTGAGTCACCCAGGTGCCCCTGGTAAAGAGTTATAATGATATTTTTTTGCCGTAATCCTCACATATGATCTACCAAATGATTTATGGAATGAACGCATTACTGCATTGAGGAATATTGCCAAAAAAAAATGGCACACGTTACATGACTCTGCAAATAATAAAATATAACAAACTTTCCCCCTTTGAATATCTGTTTCCCATAATTTCCTTTTTTGTTTTGTTACCTTTTTTTAACTTCCTTCATTTTATGAAGATATTTCTGCCATCTTCCATTGAGTAAGCCCATCTACTACCTTTAGATCCAAATGTAATTTTAATGATGACAACTTTCTTGCATGTGCTTGATGTGGCCTATGTAATTAACTACTGGATTTGCTGATAGAAATTGCTAACCAGTATAGCTTATGGCTTCAGTGCTTTTTTGATAAGATGACTGTTAAAGAAATGCTTTTGGTGAAGGTAATGATATAAACAGAACAGATTTTAAGAATAGATTGAGTAGAGACTTTTGGAACTTCAAGACTTAATCTCTGGCCTGGAATCCAGATTCAGGTAATACCTTCTTTTTGCCCTCCCCCCACCCCTTTATTTTTTTCATTTTTTAAGTGTATCCTTTATTACAGGTTGTAGAATATATGTTTTGGACTGTGTCTCTTCACATGATTTGTTCTCAAGTTTTCATAAATTCAGACACTTGTGTAATTCTGTTCAAATTTAAGACATTCTCGGTGTGGTAACTCTTAATGTCATTACTGCATGACTTTAATTGCTTGATGTAAAATAATTTACTTAAGTGGCCCTTATGATTTAACTGATGAAGGATTTTTGAATTGTGATTTCTTGTGGTCAGAAGTCAGGGACATGAAATTTAAATATTTAGTTTTACCATTCTGGTAATTGTACATTCTAATTCCATAGTGTTTTCTTCTTACTAATATAACTAGTCAACAATAATAAAAATTCATTTTTTAATCAGAATGTATTATCACATACACAAAAATAATAGTCTTAAATTGTTAATTATATAGCCACTATTCAACATTTAAAATTTATAATAAGAATGTTTTTATTACTAAAATTTATATACCTACTAGTACCTAAATATTAGGTAAAATTATTGTGTGTCATTTGTGTGTGTGTATGATTACTGGTAGTACTGTTTTTGACTGTGTCTAAGTATTATTTCATTAAATCTCACTGTTTGTCATATTTTGATATTCTAATATTTTGTGTTCTTATAAGATTATAAAGACAATTTTTTTCCAACTGTAACAATTATAATCAACCTAATCATTTATGTTTAAAATCAGTTATTGATTTTGGCCATTTGGCAGTATAGCATTGATATTTACATTCAAAGATAATAGGTTTGCATATATTTAATAAGATTGCCAATTTAAAAGTTAAATATACAGGAGTCAAGCTACCATCAACTAAAATTACCCATGTAATATATTCCTATCATAGTTTTGTTTTTTTGTTCCCGGGTAATACTCTTTCTCAAGTTGCAGTTATTGATATATTAAAAATTTTAGGTTGAAACTCTGCCAAACAAACTTGTATGTACATATTTAATAAAGTTTGATGATTAAAAGAGGCTTTTTCTATTTTAGTTCCAAACAGTCATCTCTATCAGAAAAAAAACTACCAGAGCCTTCCCCTATAACCAGGAGAAAAGCACACGAAAAAGAAAAATCAAAGGCCAAGGAACAAAAACAGTAAGTTACTTATACTAGATTACATAAAATCTCTGGTGCACTTAGATGCTAAAGGACAATAGTGAAATTATTTTCCACATGCAGGCTAGATCTGTGGTTGTGACTGATTTGACTAATCAAGACGATCAAGTCAGCTGTTGGTTTGGCTCAGTGTTTCTTGGTCACACACATACCTGTAAACATATTTGAACACTTGTCCCTAATCATGTACTCTTATTTATTTTCCAGTTATTTGAGCATATCATTGTAAAAAGTTCATGTACACTTGAGATGAAGTTTAGTGAATCTATATTTCAGATAGTCTTCTAGAAAGATTTGAAATTGATTTTAACTGATAAAACTGACATTGACTTTACCTCTGTAAAATAGCTGACAGGAAACTAGTGTTCATCATAGGGTGTGTTAGTTGTACCATTTTCTTGCTGTTCTTTTACATTTAATTTTTTTTTCCTGAAATCTCTTAAAAGCTGTTTGTGTGTTTTGTGAGGGTTAATTTACTTAACAGTGCATAGTATAATCTGATGAGCCACTTAAATGGGCATTTATAAATTGCAATGTCACAACATGAAGCTGAGTGAATGGATGAGAGCCACTGAAACCTCTCTCCCCTGTGGCACACCCACTCCTCCCTCAGGTCACCTAAGGTGCTACATGCGACAGGTAGATCTCTGACATGGCCTTGAGGGAGGGAGAGTTTTGGTGCCAGTCTCCATTTAAATATTAGTAAAGCTAATTTCTTTAACATGTAAGTAAACATAAAAAGTAGTTTTCATATATTTTCTGTACCCAAGTGGACAATCTTATACCATCCTCTCTCCTGTGCCGACATGCACACTCTACTTTGACCACTGGATTAGCTGACTTGAATGTCATGGACGTTCTCCTTCTAATCATCCTTGCTTCCTGTACTTAAAGTTGTAATTTTCCTTTTTCTACTGGATTGAATGTCTCAGGGATATTTGGGAGATGGGGGATGGAGCAGATAAGTAATGTAAAAATAAAAGTGAGTAAATCTTGGAAAAGGCAAATCAGTTTTAAACACTCTGGCTCTCTTTCCCCTGTACTCATCTGTAAAGTGAGTAATTTGGTTTTAACTCTAAAACTGTAATTTTAAATTTGGCTTGCTTTATTTGTATTGACTATAGATTTCAGCAGACAAGTTTTTCCTTAGTGCCATCTTGTGGGCAATGTAACAAAATCCAGTGGAAAAGTTTTTTGTTTTTTTTTTAAATTAAATTGTTCAGAGTGTATTTTATCTTAGAAAAAAGGAAGAGAGGAAGAAGAAATTCTCTAATGAAAAGCTTTTTTAAAAAAGCATGTTTCTTATAACATTCCTAACAAATCATAACTGATTAAAACCACCTATTTAATGTTCTTTTTTTCTTGTAGCTCAGATTCTGGAACCTCAGAGGCTAGTCTTTCACCTCCTTCTTCCCCACCAAGCCGGCCCCGTAATGAACTGAATGTTTTTAACCGTCTTACTGTTTCTCAGGGAAACACATCAGTTCAGCAGGATAAGTAAGTCTTTATGGAAAAGAGCCCCTCTATTTATTACCGTAGTCTGAATCTTTCAATAGAGTCTGCAGAACACATTTAGCCATCTCTTTGTGTGGGAGATGAAGTCTGACTTGTGAACTCTGGCCATATTTGATGTGTTTTTCCAACAGGAAATGAACAATATAGAAAAGATTAGAGAAAATTATTTTCCTGCTGAACATTTTTCCCTGTTGTAGATTTGCATTGCTAAACTTTCAGCACTTGTCTTGCCTTTTCATTTCTATGTAAATTAGAATTCAAATATCTTTGAGACCACTCTAAGTTTAAATTTGTTGGGATACTAAAAGCCTCTAGTGCAGATAGCCTGAGTTGAAAAGAGGCAACTTATTTTACCTTCAGTGCATATAACAGCTTACAAAGTCCATTGTTATATGTGTAAAATGTTGTTAGCATTTGGTGGTTTGACACAAATCCACCACAAAAAGTCAGTAATAAAATAAAATAAAGACAGCTCGTATTTGGGTGGAGGGGGTTAGGACTGAGGTGGATTGTGGAGGAAGAGAAGTTGGAGGCCTGTGAAAATTATAATTTGCATTAAATTTGAAGTGAGAAAGTATTCCCACATTGAGCCAGAATCTCTCTTGCAAGAATTCATACTAACAGTCCTGCCATAAAATATTTATTAACTCTGACTTATCTGCTTTGATTTTGAATGGTAGCATAGTGGATGTATGTACTTCATATCCAGTCTCCCACCCCTGTTGTTTTCAATGCTGTAATCTCCCTGTGTAGATGAACAATTTCTGAGATTTGTAGGATGCTATTTAAGATCTGTCTGGCATGTTCAAAACATGCCAGATGTCTCTGTAGACTTAGAGAAGCACACATTTTGAAAGAATTTTTAATCTGCTTAATGTATGGACAAAGTTTTTAAAGTTAGATTTTAATATAGTTTAATCAGTAGATGGTCTACCCTTTAAAGTGATCTAGATAGATAAATATTTCATGTTATTGAAAAAATTCTCTAACATTGTTAAGTCATACCTTCCATTTAATTGAGAAAAGAATAGAAGAACGTTAAGAATGCCTTCGGGAAGTCCATTTTCGCTAGTGATATGAAGGTTTACTAAATTTTGTCTGTACATTCACAGTCATAAAATTTTGTCAGTATTTTGATAATTTTGACAGTCTAGTCATAGTTTTATATTTTCTACTGAAATATTTTATAAGCTACCAGTAATTTGATGCTGTTGTCATCTCTATAAGCTAAAACTCAGAATAAGTGACTACACTTTCAAAGACTCACCTACCTTTGAATCACTTTCTTTTTGAGGCTAGCATATTTCACCAGCTGGAAGTAGATCCCATAGATAGTTTTTGGTTATGTTCCATGTCAGTATTCACTCTGTTTTTTTCCCCAAGCCTAATAAACAAACTGAGTAGATTTTCTTTTTCTTTTTTTAAAAATTTATTTATTTTGAGAGAGAGAGAGAGACAGAGAGAGAGAGAGAGAGAGAGAGAGAGAGAGGATGGACAGGGGAGGGACAGAGGGAGAGAGGGAAAGAGAGAATCCCAAGCAGGCTCTATGCTGTCAGTGTGGAGCCCAATGTGTGGCTCATTTCCATGATCCATAAGATAATTACCTAAGCTAAAATCGAGAGTTGGGCACTCAACTGACTGAGCCACCCAGGCACTCTTCAATAGGTTTTTATAAGAACCCAACTTATTGTCAGTCACAGAGGTTTCAGGGTATGGCTGACAGTAGTGGCTCACCTATTTTTAAAATCTCACTAAAGTCTCATATTACTAAAGGACTCCCTCATTAGGAAACTGTTTTTGAGATAAGTCAAAATCAAAGGTTATTGAATTCTGGGTAGTTTGCTTTCCATGTAAACATAAAATGCATTTGTGCAGTTTCCACATTAGAATCTAAATCCAAAGTAATTATCAAGATGGATAAAAATTCCTTAATAGCTGTTTAAATGGGAAAAATGTTCTAGTACTAATCAAATTAAATAGAAAGAATCTTAAAGTGATGTATTTTACTTACTTGATATTGTTCCCCTTCGGGGCATTAATTTTAGAAGTGAGGAATAATAGGTTTTCTGTGGATTAGTAATAGAAAGTTTTTATCCCACCCAAAGTCTTAGTAGAAAACATAAGAATCAAATATATTGCCAGATACAGCTGTATATTTGCAGATATCCAGTGCAAATAGAAAAGTGGGGCATTCACAATAAAGGAAATGTTCGCTATATTCCTATTATTCATACTGTCAGTTTTCAGTTCAGTCCCAGTGTCTTTACCTGTTGACATCTGTGTTCTTTTTCCTCATAATTCTAACTCTTTCACTGTAGGTCTGATGAAAGTGACTCCTCTCTGTCGGAAGTACACAGGTACTTTCTTTCTATCTTTCCTACATTCTGGCATTTCATTGATGTTCTAAAATGCCTTCTGAGAAACTATAAGCATATCTCACTTTGGTATGCATAACCAGTTGTAAACCATATAAACATACTAATATTTTAAACATATTAATTTTAATATATTTTTGTCATCCCTTTTAGACCAAGAACTGGCAAACCTTTTTTGTATAATAGCACAGAAAGTTGTGATGCTTGTTCTCTGTCTATAATCTAAATCTTTTATTTGAAATAATTTAAGTTCTATGAATATTGATATCATTGCTCCTCAGTGATTAAATGTTTCAGTCTTTCAAAGTGTGGGAGGTAAATAAGGTATTTTTGTTGTTGTTATTGGCTTAATGATTATAAGTAAAAAGTTTATGGAAAGCTTTGTGATGAAGAAAAAAAGATATGCAAGGGGGGGCACAAAAGATACTATGATACATAAAATATAAAAAGAAATAGAAACTAAAGGAGCTTTTCTAAAATAACAAATATATTTTTACTGATAGATGCTGTTTTAAAGATAACAATGTTGAATTTTTCATGTTGTGGGTTTTTTTTTTCTTTTTGGATCCTTAATTTCTCTCTTTCTATCATTTCCTCTTTCCACTTATCATTTTGTCTCCTCTCTTTTTGCACTTGTTTCTCCTGTTTATGGCCATTTTGCTGATCATCAGTAGATCCTCCAGAAGGTAGGCAGAGGAAATTAATCTCATTTATTACAAGACTTTGCTGATTTGCATGGAACAAGAATAAGCTTTTTTCCCCCTTCAACTCAGGTTATTTTACAACTTTGCAATATATAACCTTAACTTAAACTATTTTAAAGTTGATTTCTATATTTCAGAATGTGAATAGATTAATTTTAACATTAAAAGAAATACTATGGATGTATGTTTCCAATTTCTGTATTTTTCTATTATCTTTGGTATAAGGTAATCTCTACAAAATATTAGTACTAATATTGTGAATACTGGAGAGCATTTTTCAGTATCTAGTAAAATGCTGTATTTAATTATGAGATTATTTTTCTTCAGAAGTCTGAAAAATCAATGATATTAAAACATATAAAAATGAAAAAAGGCATCTTATCCTCTGAAATTGTGTCATACATAAGTCACTGGAGGCAAATATTTACTTTTGTAATATTACAAACTTTGACATGACAGACTCTTATACCTTAGGCTGGTCACATGGATTTTTTCTTTATAATCAGCTTATTGGAATATACATACATACATATTTTGTTTGAGAAGTAAGAGTAGCATCTGACTGTGCATTAGATCAAACCTTTTGAATATTTGAAGCTATAATTCTAATTCGATGGCTTCAGTTCATAGATATGAACTCATATCAGTAGGATTTCAAAATGGAGATTCAGACTTTTGGGGGAAGTTTTGCTTCTGTTTCAGTTTTAATTTGGTTAACTTCTTAGATTACAAACAAGTTACCGAGCATTAATTTCAAGAATTGACACATGTATGCAAATAATACATTGGACTTTGTAATTCCATATCCAGTGGCAACAATTCCTGGTGTCATTTCTAGTGACGATGAACAACTTCTACTTTTCAAAATCATCAATAGCTACTCTAAAAATAAAGTTTGTTTGTTTCTTTTAGCCCTGAGCGTATATTTATCTCCTAATGTTTCTATTCATCAGTCCTCTTGAGCTCTGCCAGAATTAATATTCTGGAATTAATTAATTGAATTAATCCATGCACATCTCTTTTTGTGTGTATATGACAGCTCTTTAAATATTCAGTGCCTTAACCTACTATTGAATCCTCTCCAATGAATGTTTTCCTATCAGTTTAGTAGGTCTGGTTTCATTATCTGCTCCTTATATGATGTAGTCTACAGATCATTTTGCTTCTACTATTTTTGAAAATGTCCCAATTTTTCAGTGTTTAAAATCTAGCATCTAGAACTCAACCTCCTTCCAGATCCCTCAGAGCAGAATATAGTAACTCTATTATGTTCTTTCTCCTGAAATATTTACTTCTATTGAACACATTATTGAAAGTGCTTATAGAAGAACCATAAATTGTTGATTCATTGATCTTATATTCTATTAAAAAAATCTCTTTGGCTATTAGTGTGTGTGTGTGTGTGTGTGGGTGTGTGTGTGTGTGTGTATCTCAATTTATTTAAACTGAAATAAACCCAGAAAGCAATTCAGCCATTTCTCCTACCTCCCACTTCCCACCCTTACAATTACCAATCTATTCTCTGTATCTGTGAGATTGGGTTTTTTAATGTATATTTTTAAGATTGCCTGTATAAGAGAGATAATATGGCATGTATCTTTGTCTTATTTCGCTTAGCATAATGCCCTCTTCAGCTTTTTAGATCTAGGCTACTATTAAGGCTTTTACTACTTGAAGCATTTTGTTCTATCTTCTACTTAAATTTTATCGTTAAATTGTATCCAATGATTATTTTAGTGTTAAGTGGGTACTTAAAGCAAATAAATTTTGTTTGTCATTTTCCTAGACAATACATACCAGTGTCCAGTTCTTTAATATATCAGTTTAATATATATGCCAGCTCTGTTTTCTGTGCTAGAGAAATATTGACTAGATATTGAAGACTTCTTTGAAATTGACAGGAACATTGACTCCTTAAGTGTGCCTCTCCACCAATGGAACTACCTTACTCCAACTGTTCTGTTCTTACCTACCATGTCCACAAGGATATCATTTGAAAGGCTTAATGTAATGGACCTTTTTGGAGTCAACATGTGTTATGAATATGATATTTCTCTAATTTGCTATTAACCCTACAAAGAACTTCCCCCATGAGATTAGTGTTACCTCTTATTGATGAGCATTTATTTTTAAGTGTTTATAATGATTTGTTCAGTATTTCCCTTTGTGAGACTCAACAAGAAGTCTTACCCATCTGTAATTCCTGAAGTCTACTTTTTCCCCTGCTTTTTGGAAAAAGGGGCCTACATGTTTTGTGCCCCTTATTGATCTTAGTGTACCAACAATGATTTTTGTGTCAATAATGTTGTATCCTTCCAAAACCCTGTGATATAATGATTTAAACACAGAAATACTTGAATTCAATGAATAAGTCTCTATTGTCAGTTCTAACTTATCTTGGGCTTACATTTCTTCTTAATCATTTCTGCCCATTGCATCTTGAAGATTGTTCTCTTTCATTGAGAAGGTGGAAAGAAACAGTTTTATTTTATTCCTGTTATTTGTTCTGATATTGTGCCATCTATTTTATATAATGGACACATTTCTACATAATAATTTTTCTTCCTGCTCTGAGCAAAGATATATCCAATTTATATATTTATTATGTTATAATTCACTCTCATCTTTAGTCTTCTCAATACAACTATTTCAGTTCAGATCCTGTCTTAAACTCCTTTAGGATAGGGACAATGTTTTGATAAACTTTGCATTTCCATAGTGCATAGTACAAAGCATAAACTCCAGAAATATGAAACTTATGAGAAAGTTCCCTAAATAGCCTCACTGTTCTTTTAAAGTCCCGTTCTTTTTTCTTTTTTTAATCTTGGAGACTATTAGAGGTTTTTTTAATTTTTTTTTTTGATATTTTTGAGCCATTCTCCCTTTAGAATTTCTGTGTATGTGATCGTTCCTATCTTTTTTCAAATTCACTTGAAAAATTTTTTTCAGTATTTTAGGTGATATGTGTTATACTTTCTCCAGAATGTTCTTTTTGACATAGAGTCATATTTCAGCATAGCAGAGTCACACTTCCAGTTATCCATCATTTATACTTTCTTATTTGTCAGAATTCACTCTACTCAAACAGCTCCCAATATTACTGCATTCAACTTTGAAGAGAATTTGTTGATAAGATGATCTGTGTGCCATAGGCTTTGCTCTTTGCAGAGGGCAGCTGCTGACTGATGCCTCATTAGTTGATGCACTCCATCACTACTGTTACTATTTCACATTTTGTCTCTGTCCTTTTGCTTTAAAAAGAGACAAAGGAGCAGTCTGAGTTTTCCTATTAATTAGTTAGAAAGGCTTCTTAAAGTCAGGAGAAAAATAAAATTAGTCTCATGATATAGCTACTTAAGTAAATCTTGTTTTTCCCCACCTCAGGGGCATAATCAACCCATTTCCTGCTTCAAAAGGAATCAGAGCTTCTCCACTGCAGTGTATTCACATAGCTGAAGGGCACACAAAAGCTGTGCTCTGTGTGGATTCTACTGATGATCTCCTCTTCACTGGATCAAAAGGTACTTACTGGTGGTTGTTTCAGATGGATATTTAACAGATGAAAAAAAATGATTACATTTTAACAGGCTTAAAAGAATAGTCAAACTGCTTAATACCCATAAAAACCTGAGAAATAATTTGGTTCAACTCCTGAATTATAGAAAATCATTGCATAGTTGGGAAGAAAGTAAAACCTCTGTTGATGTTATATGAATAGAATGTTGAGAAAATACATCTCCCTTCAGTAACTGAGCACTTAATGTATGCAAGGTCCTGAGCTTAGTAATACAAGTTATATACAAATTGACAAAAATGTACATCATTACAATGCACATACACTGTAGTAAAGAGAATAAGATGGGTAGGAAACCATCATTTCTTGAGCACTTAAGCGTATGTCAGAGACTATGCTGGACACTATACAAATTATATCTCCTTTAATTCTCGTGGTAACCCCAGTGAGATACATGTTGCATCCTCATTTTACAGATGAAGAAACTGAGGATTCAAGAAATGAAATAACTTCACCAGATAAACTTAGTAGTAAGTGGAAGAATCAGGATTGGAAACCCAGGTCTACTCATCTCCAAACCTGTATTCTTAACCCCCTTTGGTACAAGTGTAGGCAACTGGAAATGAACTACAAATGCTTTGAAGAGTTAAATACTAATCTTTTTGAGGTTTCTGAAAAGGGAGGTTATGCCAACCTGTGAGACGTAACAAGGCTTTGACAGAGGCATTTAGGAGGAACCTTACAGGATGGTTTGGATATTGACAGGTAATGATTGACAACCAAGATTGTAGAACAACATAAGCAGAGACATGGAGGGGAAAGTGGGGTATGTTTGGAAACTAAATCCAATTGGTTGAAAAGTAGAATACAGCTGACCCTTGAACAACATGGGGGTTAGGGGTGCCAACCCCCTGCACAGTCGAAAATCTGCGTATAACTTTTGACTTCCCCAAACCTGAACTACTAATAGCCTTCTGTGAACCAAAGCCTTACCAATAATATAAACAGTTGATTAATAAATATTTTGCATGTTATATGTATTATATACTATATTCTTACAATAAAGTAAGAAAAAAGAAAATGTTACAAAGAAAATCATAAGGAAGAGAAAACACATTCATAGTATTGTACTATATTTTTCAGAAGTTTTGCATATAAGTTGACCCTTCAAACCCATGTTGTTCAAGGGTCAACGTAATCATAAGAGAAGTGATGGGCAGTAAAGCTAAAAAGGTAGGAAGGAAGCAAGTACAGGTTTGGGGAAGCTAATAAACGATTTTTAGCACTTAGGGATGTTACAAGACTCAGTTTAATCAGCAAGCATTTATTGCTCATTGCATATAAGGAAGTGTAACATATCTAGCTAGAACTTCTGAATTGTGAATAACGGCAAGCCATTCTCCAATTAAAAAATAATCTGCACTGTGAAAAATGTACTTTTATAATTTAAAGTAAATTTATCTCCAGAATAATTATATAGTTGACATGTCAGAAAAACAACATAATTAGTTTATAATTATGTTTTGGGGTCAAAAATAAAACCATCTATCAGTGACCCCTGGAAAAGAAAGGTATATGTGTTTATGAATGTAGAGTGCTGTGAGGCGGTGAGAGTGAAGAGGCTGATTTGGAAATGCCATTTTAAATTCAGGGGAAATTTGAAGCAAGACTCTTGTGATATGACTATTTCAAAGTTTTATATAATTGTTTTTTTAATACCACATAATACATACACCAGCTATCCCTTGCTTTCATCCAATCTTTTATATGTACTTGGCCATTGAACTTGATGCAGAGGGTTGATGTCTGTTGCAGCTAGTGGAATAATTACTTTTTTCTTATTTTATTTCATTCTTCTAGGGGAAAGATTGTTAAAGTAATTTTTATTGTTAAGAGAACCTAATTTAGTTCATATTGACAGTATTTTCCTTTTCTTGTTTGTTTTAGATCGTACTTGTAAAGTATGGAATCTGGTGACTGGGCAGGAGATAATGTCATTGGGGGGTCATCCCAACAATGTTGTATCTGTAAAATATTGTAATTATACAAGCTTGGTCTTCACTGTGTCCACATCTTATATTAAGGTGTGGGACATCAGAGATTCAGCAAAGTGCATTCGAACACTGACGTAAGTAATTTAAAGACAAATAGCATAAGGGCAAATAGTATAACATATATGAAAAGATAGGACTATGAATACATTTTTATTTATTTATAACTGTCCAGTTCCAAAAGGATGTTAAAATTAGGACATAGATAATATAACAGGGAAAAACTATTGAGAAAATGAAATATAGGAGCCTGGTATTAAACAGGAAGGAATAAATTGCATTTGATGTGTGACTAAGTATGTATTTCATATTCCTCCCTCCCAAATACTAAGGTATTGCATTTTCATAGTATTTATTACTTGATGTAATATTGATTTACATTACTTGCTTCAAATGAATACCACTGTGTGGAAAATGGCTAAAATCACCATTATAGATAGTTAAGAAGTACTTGTAACCTTTACTTTGCAGGTATTAAATATTGAGAGTTTTTTGTTTGTTCATGTTAGAACCTATACTGCTTTTGTGTGAGCACAAATTCCATAACTGTAGGTTAGGTTGGATAATTGGAGGATGAGTTTGTTTTCTGTGTCATTATATGTGTCTTTAAAATAAAGAGCAAATAATGATTCTTTTTTGCTATAAGATCGATAAACAGTTTTACATAATTAAAATTGGGGTGAACTCTTTAAATAAACAAAGGGAGCATAGGAAAGGGTAATTTTTATAATTTGTAGAGGAAATGTTAACTCAGGTCCTAATTTGTATTTTGAGAGCTACTAATTAATTTATTCTACTAAACACAAGTTTCTTAAGGGAAATTTCATAGAAAAAGGAACACTGTATCTTAGAAATCTGCCAATCCAGTTGACTCACTAAAGGCAAATTTAAAAAGATTGATTATAACTTGATATTTTAGAAGTTAGCTGTGAAAATGTTTCAAAATTTAAGAATATATCTATTACTTAGAATTTATCTGAGGAAATAGAAATAAGTTATGTTTAAGTCTTTAGCACTTGGAAATACTCCATATATGATTGGGTTAGAGTAAGCAAAAACTGAAAATGGTTTGAAAAATCCTCATTGTCTTTAATTCAAAAGGCACACTTAATAAATAAGAAGAATATTGGTAGGCCTGGCCCACGGGGCGTTCTGGAAGCTATAGGAAAATGAATTACCTTTGTGGCACTGTATCATTTGTTGAGTAGTTTGTTCGTTATCTTTGACATCTAATCTTTTTTTTTTTAAGTTTACTTATTTATGTTGAGAGAGAGAGAGAGAGAGAGAGAGAGAGAGAGAGAGAGAATGTACCAGCAGGGGAGGGGCAGAGAGAGAGAGGAAGAGGGAGAACCCAAGCAGAGCCTGAAGTGGGGCTTGATCTCATGCATTGTGAGATCATGACCTGAGCCCAATCAAGTGTCCGACACTTAGCCGATTGAGCTAGCTAGGTACCCCAACATCTAATATTTTTTGAATGATATTCTAGTCATCCCTAACTCAGGAATCCCTAAGAATTCTGGAATTCTTAGGTTTATAATAGGTTCACAGATTAAGAATTTTAAGCCATTGGGGCTCCTCGGTGGCAGAGTCGGTTAAGCGTCTGACTCCACTCAGGTCATGATTTCACGGTTTGTGAGTTCCAGCCCCATGTCAGGCTCTGTGCTGACAGCTCAGAGGGAGCCTGGAGCCTGCTTCAGATTCTGTGTCTCCCTCTGTCTTTGCCCTTCCCCTGCTCATGCTCTGCTTCTCTCTCTCTCTCTCTCTCTCAAAAATAAACATTAAAAAAAAAAAAAAAAGAATTTTAAGCCATTTCATCTTGTTTTAGTTATTCATTTATTCACTTATTCATCAAATGTGTTTATAAGTACCAGCTATGTGTGCATGAGTTTGCATGCCAGGTACTGTTCACACAGTGACCAAAGGGCACAGAGCTTGTTTTTGCCCACAGCCAGTTTCCTAGGAACTCAAGGAACTGTAAGCTGAACTCTTATCCAGGATTGTGACTTTTCCCTTTGTTTTGTCCCTGTTAAGGTCTTCAGGTCAAGTTACTCTTGGAGATGCCTGTTCTGCAAGTACCAGCCGGACAGTAGCTATTCCTTCTGGAGAAAACCAGATAAATCAAATTGCTCTAAACCCAACTGGCACTTTCCTCTATGCAGCTTCTGGAAATGCTGTCAGAATGTGGGATCTTAAAAGGTAGAATTTTTAAGAGAATGTATTTCTTATATATGGCAAGTACAATTTTCAGGCATTAATAACATATTAGTGCATGTAAAATCTAACTTTTATAACCCCAGAAGTTAATGTAAAATAATAGGCTTTTCTGTTTGGCCCAACACCCCTAAATGGCTCTTCTCTTCTCATTAGCAAATCCAAAAATTTCCTTTCTTTTATTCTCCATCAATAGAAAGAAAGTATACGAAGGAAAATAGCCTCTCTTAATATTTGTCTACAATTTGTGTTGTTTACTGGGAAGAGATCAAGATTCTCATTCTGTTTTACCAGGACGTTTGAAAGAGTTTTTTGTTGTTGTTGTTGTGGTTGTTGTTTTGGGGAGAGGGGCAGCATCACTTAAACATTTTATATCGCAAAATTTTAAGTTTATAAGCTTAAGTTAATTACTGGGGGCATAAATCTTTATAGGGGTTTTATGAATATAAAATGTATATAAGAGATTAAATATTAATATAAAATGGGTAAAAAATGATAAATTGAAATGTAAGGTGTTATATCTCTGATTTGATTTTTTTTTTTTAATTTTTTTTTTCAACATTTTATTTTATTTTTGGGACAGAGAGAGACAGAGCATGAACGGGGGAGGGGCAGAGAGAGAGGGAGACACAGAATCGGAAATAGGCTCCAGGCTCTGAGCCATCAGCCCAGAGCCTGACGCGGGGCTCGAACTCACGGACCGCGAGATCGTGACCTGGCTGAAGTCGGACGCTTAACCGACTGCGCCACCCAGGCGCCCCTCTGATTTGATTTTTATTTGCCATGAAATGTGAGCTTTTATCCCTCAGTTGAGTGTTTATTTTAGCTTCTTTTCTAGTTCTTAAAATTTTGGCAGCCAGGGAATATTCATTTATTAGTTAAGTATTTTTTCAACTTCAATTCTGGCAGGCACTGCACCAAGACTATGGTGGGTGCTGGGAATAAAGACTGAGCAAGACAAATGTGGTGTCTACCTTCTTAGAGCTCATTTTGTAACGGAGGATAATGGCCATTAAACAGGCAATTATAGGATACTGAGTGAAGTTTGTAATTCAGGTAATACAGGGTGCCTCCCATCTAGAGGGATTTGTCAGTGGTAAATAAAAAGGATATTTAAGAAACTGAAAATAACTAGTTATAACTTGTAATATGTTCACACATGACTGAGAAAGAATAATAAACATAATTTATAGATAAACAGATGAGAGAGAAAGAAGACATACAGTCATGAGTCTGCTTTAGAAACAAAATGTAGAAAATTGAACACAGTGCTTGTTTGAGAAAATGAGAAAAGGTGAGTACTTGGTTTATTCTTGAAGATGTTAAAACTTGACTCATAGTCAAAACACCACGGAGGAAGATACCCAAAGTCATGACATGAGGCAGAAAAGGTAACAGCTTTTAAAAATCTTTACACTTTCTGTTTTTGCTGAAAACTTAGGTCCTTTGAAAGCTGCTGATTTCAGCAATGTGATTAAATGTAGATTTATCATAAAAAAGTAAGAAAATAATTTTCTAGAAACGAAACTCTACAAGTTAAATATGTCTTTGTAGTCCAGCAGCTTGTTGAGGTAGGACTATGAAACAAAGGTTCATTGTCACCCCCTGACAATTAACATCACACATTTTTCTACAGTCACCTGTATGTCCTGGTCATTTTCAGTCCTTATAATAACTGATGAAATGGACCACTTACTTTCTGACGTGCATATATACATATGTGTGCATAAGTATATATATGTGTGTGTGCATACATGTATATATGATTGGTGTACATATTTGTGTATGTGTATATGCGAGAATATATGTGTTTTATATAAAGTAATCTTACTTTTTCCATATTTTTATTGATTGTGTAGTCATGTAAGTGATATAGTTGTTTTAATCAAATTCCAAATTGAACCTAATAACATTGGTCATATATTTTAACATGTTCAGATATTTAACAGATTAAAGTTTATCTGGACTTAGGTTACATTTAAAATTAGTCTTTAGCAAGTTTTGCTGCCATTTCGTTTACTGTCTGAATGACATCAGTAACTTTGGAATAACTTATTTAGGATTCCTCACACTTCAGTCGTAGAATAGGTTAGGTTGGCCATATTTTGACCCTTAATTTGAAAAGAGTTGCATGGAGGTGGAGCTAAGTTTAAAAAAAAAAGCATTAGTGAACAGTTTCATCAAAGAATGTAGATTATTTACGTTGGGGCTTAACCTCAACCCATTAAGAAATATTTTCAAACAAAATTATTTTTCTTTCTTTTTAAAGGTTTCAGTCTACAGGAAAGTTAACAGGACACCTAGGCCCTGTTATGTGCCTTACAGTAGATCAGATTTCTAATGGACAAGATCTAATCATCACTGGCTCCAAGGATCATTACATCAAAGTGTGTATGATAGAGTTGTTGAATTATATTCTCCTATTAAATGATAGATATGAAGTATCAGATGCACCTAAGACCCTTTGCTCTTAATCAGTTTTCTTTTTTAACAATCCTATCCTTTGCTTTTTCTTCTTGATCTTTTCCTCATTCAATAGTTCCTGATTTTATTGTCTTATAATTCAATCCCATGTTCTCATTTTTCATAGAAAATTGTTTTGGAGGCATTTTAATGATGTTTGGCTCAGTCATCCAGCTAATGCTTAAGTCTCATTGTCACCATCTTTTACACTGAGTTTAGTATGGTCTTCAGATTTTATGAAATTAGCAGATGAGGGAAGATGCACAATTTGATTCTGGAAATGTTAAATTTGAGATACTAAGTAAGAGAAGTCATCCTCCTATAGGCAAGTAGGCCATTTCAAAGGCAATTCTAGAACTCCAGATAAGTTATGACTAGACATGCAAGTTTGGGAGCCATTTGAAAGAAGCAGATGTTCAGGAGTTAGAGTAGTTGATGTGACCAAAGAGACAGAGGTTGACAGGACTCAGCCTTGTGAATTCCTGTAGGAACCAATAGGAATAAAAAGAGAATGCAGTAACAAAGGAGATAGGAAAAGTATAACTACTCTTTTTGGAACCTAAGATTAAGAGATGAGAAGTGGGTTAGTGACACGAAAATAGAGTGGTTAGAATGAGAGTATTGTGTATTTGGTAGACTTGAGTATTTCTGTCTGTTTAGGAAGCAGGCCCTTTGGAGAGGGAAAGTGATGGGGGAAGTGGTGGTAAATGATGGAGGTGGTAGGAGTTAGAACCATATCAAAGATGTGAACCCTGGGAAGCAGGAAGCACACGTTAGCATCTAAAAAGAAGGGTAAGAGAATGTTTGAAAATAAAAGGAAACTTTTGAAATGGAGGGAAGAGTCCAGAAAGTTTATTTTTGATCATGCGACCCTTTTCAGGAAATCATGAGGTCAATAGCTAAGAGAGATGATGACAACTGAGTGCAGTAGAAGGTTTAGAATAGCAACTTTGAGGGGAATTTGAGATGGCCACCAGGATTGCAGAGTTACATTATAGTGCCTAAATAACAGTCATATCATTTTTCTGACTTTCAACTGGATTGATATGTAGTATTTTTGTTATTGAACATATAGTTTGTTCACCATACATGAAAAAATTGGTTGCCTTTCTAAAAAGCCTATAGACATATAAGCTTGTGACATATAAGCAAAAGTAGCATGAATATAGGGCCTGGGTTCTTCCTGAATCATTTATACAAGGTTAATTTAGTTAATTAGTAAAATATTGTAACAAGTCATATCTGGTTAATATACATGTGTATGTGTTTCTATGTATGAACACATATAGGTGTTTATTTATAAGTTAAATAGGATGCCCCCCTTTTCTCTCCTTTTTTAGATGTTTGATGTAACTGAAGGGGCTCTGGGAACTGTGAGTCCCACCCACAATTTTGAGCCCCCTCATTATGATGGCATTGAAGCGCTAACCATACAAGGGGATAACCTATTTAGTGGATCCAGAGATAATGGAATCAAGAAATGGGACTTAGCTCAAAAAGACCTTCTACAGGTAATGTAAAACCTTTCATGGGATGAAGTGGGTACTTCAAAGCCACCAGTAGTCTATATAAGACCTTGAAGAGCCTCTCAAAGAGTGTTTCATCTTTAGCTACCAGGGTTACAAATTATGAGAAGGGCAACGTTCAATATTGAATAATACCTTCTAGATAAGAGTAGTTGAAAACAAAACGAACAAGTAGCATGAATGTCAATAGAACAAACTTGGCAACAGATGAACATATTGCTTTCAAAAGCGTTCTTTAAAAAATTTTTTTTGATGTTTATTTATTTTTGAGAGAGAGAGACAGAGCGTGAGTTGGAGAGGGGCAGAGAGAGAGGGAGACACACAATCTGAAGCAGGCTCCAGGCTCTAAGCTATCAGCACAGAGATTGACATGGGGCTTGAACTCATGAGCTGTGAGATCATGACCTGAGCTGAAGTCGGACGCTTAAACTACTGAGCCACCCAGGAGCTCCTCAAAAGCTTTTATAGATATACATTCATGGTTGTGACTTTTATATTATTCATATAAATATATTTATACCTAAATGTCATATAATTTGAGTGTATAAGTATTGTTTATTCATTATGAAATATATGCGAGCTCTACTTTAGTTTTCTACAAAAAGCCTTAGGCTTCCATGTTCTCTACTAAAGGTTGAAGGCAGTGATTTTATGAAGCGGTCCTTATTATCTACATACCAGGTTGTAGTTTTCAAACTTGTTGAATTAAATACATTTTGGAGAAAGCTGAGATACTTAACTCCCATGAAGAGAATGTATGCGAAAAATTCTGTGTACTTTCTGGGTCTTTGAGATTCTTCAAGACTTTTAATATTATAAGTTTTAATATTGATAACACTGATAATAATTGAGGCAAATTGGAAAGCAAATTGCAAATTTATTTCTTTAAATCATTAAGAATGATTGCATAGAAAATGATTTGTGGGGCACCTGGGTGGCTCAGTCAGTTAAGCATCCGACTCTGGCTCAGGTCATGATCTCATGGTTCGTGGGTTCAAGCCCCACGTCGGGTTCTGTGCTGACAGCTCAGAGCCTGGAGCCTGCTTCAGATTCTGTGTCTCCCTCTTTTTCTGCCCCTCCCCGACTTGTGTTTTCTCTCTCTGTCAAAAATAAATAAAAATTAAAAAAAAATTTCTTTATGGCTTCCAGGCCATTGAGTGGTCTAAATATTGTTTTGTCAACAAATGTTTGAAACTTAACTTTGGTGTGAAACTGTCATTTTGGAAGGCTTGTCTTCAGCGGCTTATTTCTCTTTCTTTCTCCAGCAAGTTCCAAATGCACATAAGGATTGGGTCTGTGCCCTAGGAGTGGTGCCAGGGCACCCGGTTTTACTCAGTGGCTGCAGAGGGGGCATTTTGAAGCTTTGGAACATGGATACTTTTGTGCCAGTCGGAGAAATGAAGGGTCATGATAGTCCTATCAATGCCATATGTGTTAATTCCACCCACATTTTTACTGCAGCCGAGTAAGTTTTTCCTATGTGATTTTTTTCTATATTGGCTCTTTGTGTTCAGATTTAATAAATATTGTAAGTTGTAAATAACTGGAAACATACAACACATGAAACCCTTTTATTACAGTCATTGTAATATCTATTTAAGATCTCTTATTCATATTTTCTGATTTGCACCTTGGTCACTGCATTTAATCCCAAGATTACATGAGAATAGTGTTACTTCTGTATTAGCACTCAGCTTAACTAGCAAGTCTGATGCTAGATGTTCCCCTGGTGATTTTAATTAAAAAAAATCATTTATAGGTGACTAATTCCAGAAAGTCAACAAACTTGCTATTCTTCTCATTTGGAACAAATCATTTAAAAAATCTCTGTTCCCCTTCTGCCTCTGTTTATAGTACAGTTGACTCTTGAACAATGTGGGCTTAGGGACCCTGACCCCTGCAGAGTTAAAAATCCAGATATAACTCTGACTTCCCCCAAATTAAATTAAGAATAGCTTACTGTTGACTGGAAACCTTACCGATAATATAGTCAGTTGACACATATTTTATATTTTGTATGTATTAAATACTGTATTCTTACAATAAAGGAAGCTAGAGAAAAGAAAATGTTATTAAGAAAATTGTAAGGAAGAGAAAATACATTTATAGTACTGTGCTATGTTTATTAAAAAATCCACATGTAAGTGGACCCTCATAGTTCAAATCTGTGTTGTTCAAGGTTCAGCTATATAAGTACATAGTAATACTATCTGGTTCCTCCCTCTTAGGAAGGCTGGATTCATTTGCTTATTTTTTCATTCATGATGAATCTCCAAAGTTGGGCACTGTTCCAGACTCTTGGGAAGACCTGTGAACAAAACAGATCCAAACCCCCAGTTTCATTCTAAGGGGAAAAAAAGACAAGAAATAAGTAAAATATATTATATGGTGACAGGTGCCTAGGAAGAAAAATAAAGCAGGGTACAGGGAAGAGAGTATCGTGGGGAGGGAGTTACACAATAGGGTGGTGGGTGAAGGCCTCACTGAGTAAGTGACATTTAAGAAGACGCTTGAAGGAAGTGGAGAGTTGTTGTGACTATAAAAATGACATAATATGTATATAAGTAATTTGGAAAGGAAAATATATATACCCTAATGTGAGGCATTGGTTTCATTCAAATAAAATATAATGTCTCATGAATATCTATCTTGAAAATCTCCTTTTGGTCATTTTTGCACATTTTGACTTAATCAGAACACCTTCTTGATTCATCTATCTTAAATGTATGATTACCTTGATTTTATTTTGAAAGCTCTGCTCTATTTCTATGGCATCTCTTCTTATTTGTGCTATTTTCTTCAAATCCCTCTTTTCATTTAGATTTACTTTCTCATATCTCCAAAGTACTTCAAAGTTGATTTATTTTGTGTTTTTCTAAGGTGCTTACCTTTGGTGCTTCATTGATGTTATTTCCAAGATATATTACTTTCTCAAGACTCACCACTTTTGTTTATTCTCTTGGAAACTTTCTGTGTCCTTGGTAATTTATGGAAAATGACTAAATACCTCCCAAAGTTGTAGGACACATAATATAAGACTATAAAAGTATTATATATCACTGAGGTCTGGTGGGTGAAGTATGATGTTACTGTAACACCTCTCTTCCACAATATAGTCTTATTTTTGAAGAACTGAACTTTTTCTCAGTATGTCCATGGTGCACCAGATGCAAATGTATTTACTATGTAACTTAAAAATCAGGAAAATAGCCAATAAAGTCAGAAAGGCTATTTTCAAATTAGTTCCACTTATTTGTTAATTAGCACACACTTGTATAGTGCTTAGTATTTACCAGGCATTGTTCTAAGTTCTTTCCAGGCATTAATTCATGTATCTTCATAAGAACTCTAGAAGGTAAATATTATTATAATCTCGATTTTACAGGTGGGAAAACTGAGGCATTTTATAACTTAGTCCTTATATAATAATTCCATCATATCCGATATTTCTAGATTTGTCGCTTTTTATTTATTTATGTATTTATTTATAAATCTGGATCTGTAGTATTGATTAATTTTTCTTTTGATTATGGGGCTCATTTTACCTGTGTCTTTTTTGTCAAGTAATAGTTTACTGGATGTTGAACATTATATTGTGTTTTAAGATCTGGATTTTGTTGTATTCTTCTAAAGAGCATTGGACTTCGTCAGGAAGTTAAGTTTCTTGTGGTTCAGCTTCATCTTTTTGAGACCAATTTTTAATTCTTGGATTTCTACTGAATACCATAAGTGTTTGATGATATCTCCTTACTGATCAGAATGTGAACAGCTCATAGCCCTCTGTGGGCTCTGGGAATTGCTCAATTTATAGCTCACTAGTAGATGTTTGTTATTGTTGTTGTTGTTTGTTTCTTTTTGTTTTTTGGGTTTTTGCTTGGCCTTATAATCTTACTCTACTCATGGTGTAGCTTAGTATTCAGAGACATTAGTGGCCCTTATATAGATTTATGGAGTTTTTTTTTTTTCCCACAGCTCCATAGTTCTTTCTGCATAGCTCTTTCCTCTTCTCTCCTCGATCCTGAAAATTCCAACTACTCCACATCCCCCAGGTTTTTATTTCTATCTCTTCAACTTAGTGCTTCTGTAGTTTTCTGCTTGAGTTCTTCCTCCCTGGGAAGTGTTTCCAAAGCAACAGCCAGGGCTGTCATGAAGCTCACCCCTCTCCCTTTTCTCAGGGACAACAGCCCTGTACTCCCCCATGGTCCAGTATCTGAAAATAGTTGTTCCATATATTTTGACAGATTTTTACTTTGTTTGCAGCAGGAGAGCTAACCTGCTTCAAATTACTTGGTTATGACTAGTAGTGGAAATTTGATAATTTCAGACTTAGTATGTCCTAAACTGAAATCCCAACCTTCCCAGGAAACCTGCTCATCCTTTGGCATCTCTGTCTTCTCTGTTGATCAGGCTAGATAGAGACTTTCATTCCTTCCTTTCATGCTCCATAGCCAGTCCTTGAGCAAATCCTGTTGGTATTCTACCTTTAAATTATATTTGGAATCTGATCACTTCTCACCATATCTTCTAACTCACTGATTTTAATTGCCATCAGCTCTTGGATTACTACAAGAACTGATTATTACTAGTAGCTCCTAAACAAGGTACCTTGTTCATATGTAGTCTACTCTCAACACAGAAGCCAGAATAATCCTTTTAAAACACAGATTAGATCATATTCCTTCTCTGCTCAAAACCTTGCATTGGTCCCCTATTTCACCTAGAGTAGAAGCCATACTTAATGTGACCTTGTGAGCATCTGTTATTTCTCTCACCTTTCCTTTTAGCACTTGCTCTTTCTAGACTTGCTCCTTGTTTTGTAGTCCCCAGTAACCTCTTTGCTGGTCCTTGAACACATCACCTCATTTCAGCCATAGTACAGAATGCTCCCTTTGCCCAGAATGCTTTGCCTTCAGAGATCCTGACTCTCTTCCAATGTCCTTCTTTCTCACTAAGAGTAACCTTGCCATTGTGTTTAAAATTGAAACCCTTCTATCACCTAGCACCCAATTCCCTTTACCATGCAGTCTTTTCTTTTTCTATAACATGGATTACTTTCTAATAAACTTCATAATTTAATTATTATGATTTACTGTCTATCTTCTCTTGTTAGAATGTGTAAGCTACAACAGAAGAGGGTTTTGTTATTTATCTGTTTGTTTGTTTTTAAGAATTGTCCCAAGCACCTAGAATATTGCCTGGAACATAGCAAGTTCTCAATAAGTATTTGTTGAATGGATGGCTGAATAAATGAATGGGTAGATGAGTAGGTGGATGAAGGAACATATCCCCTTGCTGTTACCAATATACATATGCTGTGTGGGTTGGTGAGAAGACTATTATTTTCCCCCAGTTTTATTGAGATATAATTGAAATACAGCATTGTATAAGTTTAAGGTATACAGCATAGTAATTTGACTTACATATATTGTAAAATGATTATCACAATAAATTTAGTTAACATCTATCATCTTATATAGATTCAAAAAAGAAAAAGAAAGTTTCTTTTTTGCTTGTAATAAGAACTCTTAGGGAGAACAAAGATTATTGATTAAAAACTAGAAAGCCTGGATCCGACGCTCACCTCTGCCCTTTACTATGTTACATTGGACAGGTAACTAAACTCTCTTTATCCTTGAAATGGACTGCATAATCTCTGAAATGCCTTTTAACTATGAAATTCTATGGAAACTCTTTCTTTTAGCTTTGACTTTATTAGATAATTGGAGAAAAGTAACACTCCCTTAAAGCTATGAGAAATACAGTAAGAAATATGATTGTTTAATGACTATTCCCCAGTACCCACATGGTGGGTGAACAAAAACAAGTTTTCTCAGAAACACTTTGAATCTTCTATGTTCCATGATAGTGGAGTATTAGTCCACTTCTCAGTAGCCTCTTGCTTCTTCCATGGGCTTATGCTGATTTCATGTGAACATAATTCTGACTCTTGCCAGATTCACCAATTCCTGGAATCCCTGCTCCAATCTCCTCCCTTCCCAGAAGCCTTACTGTAACCTTACTCTGGGCTGTTGTGCTTGAAGATCTCTGACCAATGTTGTATTGCGTATTGTTTTTTGAAATAATGAGTGCAGATCCAGTGTAGTGATTAGGAGGTGGGGCCCTGGAACCAAACTGCCTAGGTCGAAATCTTGGTTCTGTCATGTACTTTGTAATTTTGAGCCAATTACTTAACCTCTCTGGACCTAAATTTGCTCATCAATATAAAGGGGATAATAGCATTATCTATCTCTATGGTAGTTAAAGAGAATTGAATGTATTTATATATAAAGGGCACATACTAACAATGCCTGCCATATAGTAAGCCCTTGATAATATGAATTATTTTTAATATTATTATGTGTATCTGTTTGATATACTTATGGGACAATGTATCTTTTTACTTACATATATTAAAGTCCTCCTCAGAAAATGTTTTCACAGTAATTCTAAAAGCTATTTCTTTATCTTCCTGCCTCTTTTCACGTGTTCATTTTTAATTTGTTCCATAGTGATCGAACTGTGAGAATTTGGAAGGCTCGCAATTTGCAAGATGGTCAGATCTCTGACATAGGAGATCTGGGGGAAGATATTGCCAGTAATTAAACATGAGTGAAGATAGTCATAAACTGAATACTGTGATAATACTCTGTACGTTCATATGGAAAAGTTGCCTAATAGGCGAAAATTTATGAATCGGATTAACTGGAAAATATATCTGAATCCAACTGCTGAATATAAATGGTATTCTAATAAAATTGTGTACTAGCCTGTGTGCTTAATTTTAATATCTCCCAAACATATATATCCTATAATCGGTATACTGCTTGATTCACACTTTATTGTGGCTGGATTTTTGTGCCTAGCTATTAAAAAACACCTTAAAATTATTTGAATTGTAAGATGACTGCTTTTGTGACAGAAAACCCCCAGAATACAATGCAACCCATTGGTAATTCGTCGTATAGTCTGTTCAGATGATTTATATATTTAAACATACTGGGAATGTTAGTCAAATTGTGGTCCGTCTGTCTGGTATTTATATCAGTCTATAGAGGGTTCCCAAATTTCGAAGCTCTTTTAATATAATGGAAAAAAATAAGATAGGAGAATATGATTGATGATTTTGCATAAGGTGGAATTGACCGTCCTCTACTAACAGAAAATGTTAAACAGTTTGTGTTAAATGTTGATGTTTACTTGTATTGACCAAAGTTTTACAGCTGTGCTATATTCTGTGCTCAGGACTAAAATGCTGTTAAATTGTTTTATTAGTGCTGTGCATACATTCTGCGATGGAAGACAATTTTGATGTCCTAACAGAAATATATTTTGATCTATTTTCCTATGGAATTGTTTCTATTATCACCTTTTAATTTCATTTTTATTTAATAGTATTTCCTTCCCCTTTTATCTAATTTTTTTATATGCTGCTAAATATATTTTAAATACACTGTGTTTGCAAACCTTGGTAGTTATGAGAGCTCTATCATTTGCGGTGGGAAAAGGTATGTAAATAAGTAGATTGTAAAGAATGTCTTACCTTGTAACTGTATGAATTTTTAAATGCTGTAGATTGGATTTTGCAAAAGGATGTATAATTTATCGGTCTGCTCAGAATATTAATTTGTAAATTCTGCAAGTTTAATTTTTATGTAGATGGTATAACATTTGAAAATATTGTCTTGTGATTTTTTTTTTTCCCTTTGAGTATATTTGCTTGTAAATGAAAGCTTAGCTACAGCTTCAATAAACATGTTGCTCTGAGTTGTTTTTATTCTCTTGTCCTTTTTCTAATTATGAAAATTGTTAGTATTTGTAAAACTTTGTTTTATCTGTGTGTGATATAAGGAAAGGCATTTTTTTTTTGTTACCCACTTCATATGCAATCCAGTTTTTGCTCCTTAGACATGATATATTCTTGAATAGTTTCAATCATAACCTACTCTTGATGAACCAAAGGAACTCACTATTGAAAGAATTAAATCAGGAATGCCTGGGTGGCTCAGTGGCTTGAGTGTTCTACTTCGGCTCAAGTCATGATCTCACCATTTATGGGTTTAAGCCCAGTATTCCGCTCTCTGCTGTCAGCACAAAGCCTGCTTCAGACCTTCTGTTCCCCAGTATCTCTGTCCCTCCTCCACTCTCTCTCTCAAAACAAATAAAAAAAAAAAAAGTAAATAGTTGAATCAAACTATGTAATTTAGGCATGTGAACATAGATGGTAAAACAAAAATTATTCCCACAAATATTAGGACAATAGTGACTTTGGTTATCTGGAGAAGAAATAGAGAGGGTGGTCACTGGCAGGTATTGTAGGAGGTGAGTTGGGAATGTAGAGGGGGGTGTGGAGGTGTTTTTGGGGTCCTAGAAATGTTCTACTTCTCAATCTGGGTCCTAAGTTAAACTGTACATGTATTTCTCTTATTTTATGTATGTGTGCTTTACTTCACAATGAAGTATATATTTCTTTTGTTTTAAAGAAGGGATTTTCCTGTAAAGAGGAAGTCAGCTACTTTGTAATTTTGCCTCCTTTCCTGGAGGAAAATACTATAAGACCTGAGAGACATTTTTAGGACTGTTTTGAATTTCAATACCCTTAGAGTGTTTTTGTTTTTGTTTTTTTTTTCCATAGGACTATTGCTCAACCATTCATTTGACAATTTATTCAATAAATGTTTATTGAGAATGCCCTGGGTCAGGTACTAGGGACAAAAAAATAGCAAGACTGAGTTGATGCTTGCCCTCTGAGTGGAGAGAGAGAATAAATGTAGCACTTACATAACAGCTTGGTAAGTGCTCTAACTGGAAAGATCTGGGTGTCTTCACGCCTATTAGAGGCCTGACTGCAAGGCCAATTAGAGGTCTGTCATAAGGTCCGAGCACCGTGTGTGTTTGTGCAGAACACGAAGTCCGATGTCTGTTTTACCTTTTAAAATGCTTAAGGCTCAAAAGTAAAACATAAAAAAATAAATAAAACGCTGAAGGCTCAGCTAGAGTTGATCTGATTTAAATAGTTCAAATGAATATGTAAAAGAGGCAGTCCTCTTAAAAGACTTTCATTTTGAATTATGTTGGGGGAGGTCATCTAGAGGACATGACCTCTGATTGACCCAAGAGCTAGATCCGGGCAATCAGAGACTCCCCAGCCGCCTCCCCAGTCCTTGCAATGTTATGTTTTGCCCACGTTACCACAGCCGGAGCTGTTTCTGTGTTTCAAGGACATAGCCTTGAGAGAGTTACGTGTTGTTGAGACTCTCTGCGTGATATTGGCGACTGAACCCAGGTAAGGCTTCTACGTAAACTTAAGATTCGGGCAGGCAGGTGTGGCAATCTACTCGTCTTGCAGCCGCCAGAAACAAGCCTCGTAAGTAAATTCCCTTGTTTGTTAAACTTGCTACCTACCAGTTTGGAGGGGCCGCTGCGTTCTTCTGTCTCTCCTTGTACTGGGGCTAGTTTCCCAACCGGGAAAAAAAAATACCGTTAATCTCTAAAGATTTCATCCAGAAAGGTTAGCAATAACTCTTTTTTAAAATATTTATGTATTTTTTAAAGAGAGAGAGCACGAGCGGGGAAGGGGCAGAGAGAGAGAGGAGACATACGACCTAAAGCAGGCCCCAGGCTGTGAGCCGGATGTGGGGCTTGAAGCCAGGAACTGTGACATCATGACCTGAGCGGAAGTCTGCCGCTTAACTGACTGAGCCACCCAGACACCCGTTATCGCTAATTTTTAATACAGTTAAAATAGCGCTTCTAAAATTTAAAAGTGGATTACTCTTATGTATGAAATATACGCCATGTCCCTCAAGAATAGTGTCTTTTTTTAGAAGCTAACGTTTATTTCTTCTTTCAAATCCAAATCTTTTTTAGCTAGAGAATAATGACACTTTTGCGTATTACTTATCTCCACATTTATTTCCCAGCTGATATGGAATCTTTTATAAAAATTTAAATTAAAATTATCAACATGTAACAATTTTTCTGTACTGCCGTTTGTAATTTTTCCTAAGCATTGACTGCACCTTACTTCAAAATCAGTTCACATTCTCTTTTTAACCTCAGAATTGGTTGTGTTATTGCTGTGTTGGGGATTTGATTTGCCAGTTACTGTGCAGATACTGATGGCTGGGAATTTGTATTTGCAAATCATGGATATAAAATGTACAGATTGCTCTGTATGAGCATCATGGTACAAAATAAGAGTTATCTATCCTATTTTATAACCATAATGAGATGCTCAGCCAATTTTAAAATGTCAGACTGCCATTAATCTCCCTCTTTTTAAATGAGGTTAATAACTGTAATAACCAACGTTTATTGAACATTTACTGTCCCCTTTGGATGACCCTGAAATGGGGGTAATCTAAGATGTCAGTGAGAGTCAGAAGCATCTGATTTCAGAGATATTTAATTGTGAAAAAGTGTGCATCCTGGAATTTGTGAAGGACAGTATTGTGAGAGAATTTGCCAGACAGACAAAAAATAGTGACAAATGTACAGTACATTATATATGGGAGATAATATGACTCCTTTTAATATGTTTTTGTGTACGTTGGACCTGAGAAAAGCAAAGAACACATTTGTCAGACTTTCTTTCAGCTTGGGTTGCACATTTAACGTGGCTCTCCCACCAAGCATATGAACCAGGCCCAAGGTGGAGTAAGAAGGAATCAGGGCCTGTGCAGTATAGTCGTAGAAACCCTCATTTTCCCAGTGGCAGCAGTGACAGGGCCCCAGCATCTGGCACTAGCTGTGGGTGTTGGGAGGCAGGACACAGGGCACTGCTCCAGCCGAGGTGGTTCCTGGAATCTGCAATTGGGGCAGTGGATCCCTTGTTCTGTTCCTTGTCTTCTTGATTGTAGCAGAGGTAGAAAGTGAGTGGGCTAGTTCTTGGTGGGGGGTAATCTGGCACCTACTCACAATTTTGTAAGCACCCACCTCCCTCTTTCTGCTTTCTGCTTAAACTAGCTACAATGGTTTCTGTATTTGCTACTGAATTCTAAAAGATACACTATCTCTTTTTCTTTGTGATCTGTGTTTTAAAGTATTTCTTCCATTGTTTTCTGGATGCTAATCGTTAACCTACATAATTGTTTGTATTTTCATTTTTATTTATTTTTATTTTATGTAATAGTTTTTGGTTGCCTAGAGGTTTTAGGTGTTAGTGGAATCTCCTTAAGGGCTATTGTTATTGTTTGTGAAACTCATGGTCTTCTCTAGTCTGGTAATTCTATTTTGCTAGGAGCCCCCATGAATTATTCCGCATTGTCTTCCTTCCTCCAGTTGTTTGGTCCCCCTTAGGTGTGGTGTGCTGTTCCTTTGTTTTGCCTACTCAGGGTTCTGTTGACCCTGGGTGGTCGGGACAGGCTAGTGGTGAGGACAGCACTCTGGTAAACCTGCAGTTGACAGCAAATCATCTGTCCTCTCTCAGTGCCCTGGGAAACCCCTGCTCTACCCGTCTCTCGGTGTTAGCCTTCCTTCCCTGCTGTCTGTAGCTCCCCGACATTTGCCTGGCCTGGAAGATTTAGCATGCCTCCCAAGGCTACAGGCATTCAGAGGTGTCGCTCTTCCTCGGGGGAATCCACAGTTTCCTAACGTCTTCAACAACCCAATCAGACAGAGCGGCTCTTCAGGCTTTCAGAGCTGTCTGGTGTTTTACTGGAGAACCAAAGCAGGGAGTATCAGAGAGACAGTTTCATGCATCCTCATCTATTTTAACCATTTAACACCATCACTGAAAAATATCCAACAAATAAAAATAGGCTGATGGGAAGCCTGATTTCAGTAAGGACTGGGTTCACCTGCATGAAGCAGGAACCTGACTAGTGTTTATTATCCTCAGATTAGACTATTAGACTGTTCTTGTATGTAGTAGTCTCTGCTGAAGGCAGGCAAGTAGGAGTGCCTTCACCAGCCTTGGGGAAGAGAGTAAGTGGCTGAGGATATTATAATTTTCAGCTACTTTGGCCATTAGCTGAAGGATCCTGAAATACCTACCTTCTTATTTGATGAGTGCCTCATCCCACTGAATTCCCACCTTCTTTTCCTTAGGCCTTCTGCTCTGACTTCCTCCAATGCCTTTGCTTGCCTGTGTGTGTGTGTGTGTGTGTGTGTGTGTGTGTGTGTGAGAGAGAGAGAGAGAGAGAGAGAGAGAGAGAGAGAGAGAGAGAGAGAGAGAGAGAGGGAGAGAGAGAGAAGCTGTCAGTTGTTGATAGGAATCCCCACGGAGAAAAAATGCTCCATGAGAATTACCCTGATACATGGTGTGGGTGAGATGGAAGATCTTAACCTTTTGAAACTACTCAGTACCAGCTGAGGAAATCAGGAGGACTCTGGGTCGTATCTGTGGCACAGACTTCTAATTTCTCCCACTACCACTCTCCTGCTTACTTTTAGTAATAAAAACCTGACGATTTCAGCTTAGCACGTGACTGCCCAGCCAGAGGTTGCATTTCCCGCCTGATCTTGTGGTTATCCATAGCCATATGCTATGTTTCTGGCATGTGATTTAAGGGGAAGTGATGTACTGGTCTTACTTTCTTAAAACTAGAGTGGTTGGCCTTCAGTTTGTCCTTCCTCTTTCCACTGACTAGGATGTGGAAGGGGTGACGATGAACCAACCTTGACCGTGCAGATGAAGACAACATCCTGGGTGAGTGATGGTAGAACAGCATGACTGAATGAACCTGTGTCCTTGATGGCCTTGCGGAACAGAGCTTCCCCTCTGTCTTGGACCACCCGTCGGCCTTTATGGCAGGGGTTGGCAAATTTTTTTCAGTAAAGAGATAATAATATTTCAGGCTTTACAGGCCACATGCTGTCCCTTTCACACATTCTTTGTTTTTAAAAACAACCATTTAAATTTGTAAAAAAATCTTTCCTAACTTAAGGACCAAGGCAAAAACAGTCTGGACACTGAATTTGTCCCAAAGACTATATTTGCCAACCCTTGCTTAAGATTGTTGCATAGGAGAAAGACAACTTTTTTTTTTTTTTTGGAGTTACTGAATTTTAAGATCTTTTGTAAAGGAGTCTATCTGTATGGCATATGTATCTATGTAGTTAATGATTTAAGAAAATATACTCTAGAATAGATTTGCTGCAGAGAGGGATGGCTACCAGGGCTATCGCGTGTGGTTGTGCACATTGTGCACTGCACAACCCAAAAAGATGACATTTATTTTTAGATATAAATTTATATATTTGTTACAACATTTAGGGTAGATGGCAGTAAATCATTTTGTTTTAAGGATATAAGAATACAATGATAATTTTCAGCACATGGAACTAAAAAGTATATTTAGGAAGACATTTTTTTCTAATTTGAACAAGGGTGTCTGTGGCCTAGTAATAGACACCCCTAGTGGTTAATTCTTTGACCTCTATTGCCTAAGATTAACACATTTCTTATTAAGTAAGGTCAATTTAAAAATAATGAATATCTTCCCTTAAAAATATTCCTTGCTCAGGAAACTGGCTTCATGTCAGGTTTCATTAAAAATTATAAATTTTAGAGGAAGATGGCGGCGTAGGAGGACGCTGGGCTCACCGCGCGTCCTGCTGATCACTTAGATTCCACCTACACCGGCCTAAGTAACCCAGAAAACCGCCAGAGGATTAGCAGAACGGAGTCTCCGGAGCCAAGCGCAGACGAGAGGCCCACGGAAGAGGGTAGGAAGGGCGGCGAGGCGGTGCGCACTCCACAGACTGGCGGGAGGGAGCCGGGGCAGAGGGGCGGCTCGCTGGCCAAGCAGAGCCCCCGAGTCTGGCTTGCAAAAGCGGAGGGGCCTGACGGACTGTGTTCCGACAGCAAGGGCGACTTAGCGTCTGGGAGGTCATAAGTGAACAGCTCTGCTCGGAAAGCGGGAAGGCTGGAGGGGAGGGAGAGCTGCTGAGCCCCTGGACAACAGAGCTCAGTTTGGTGGGGAACAAAGGCGCTCGCCAGTGCCATCTCCCCCGCCCATCCCCCAGCCAAAATCCCAAAGAGAACCAGTTCCTGCCAGGGAACTTCCTCGCTCCGCGCAAACACCCAACTCTGCGCTTCTGCTGAGCTAAACCTCCGGCAGTGGATCTGACTCCCTCCTGCTGCCACAGGGCCCCTCCTGAAGTGGAACACCTAAGGAGAAGCTAAGCCTGACCCTCCTGCCCCCGTGCACCTTGCCTACCCACCCCAGCTAATACGCCAGATCCCCAGCATCACAAGCCTGGCAGTGTGCAAGTAGCCCAGACGGGCCACACCACCCCACAGTGAATCCCGTCCCTAGGAGAGGGGAAGAGAAGACACACACCAGTCTGACTGTGGCCCCAGCAGTGGGCTGGGGGCAGACATCAGGTCTGACTGCGGCCCCACCCACCGACTCCAGTTATACACCACAGCACAGGGGAAGTGCCCTGCAGGTCCTCACCATGCCAGGGACTATCCAAAATGACCAAGAGGAAGAATTCCCCTCAGAAGAATTTCCAGGAAATAACAACAGCTAATGAGCTGATCAAAAAGGATTTAAATAATATAACAGAAAGTGAATTTAGAATAATAGTCATAAAATGAATCGCTGGGCTTGAAAACAGTATAGAGGACAGCAGAGAATCTCTTGCTACAGAGATCAAGGGACTAAGGAAGAGTCACGAGGAGCTGAAAAACGCTTTAAACGAAATGCATAACAAAATGGAAACCACCACAGCTCGGCTTGAAGAGGCAGAGGAGAGAATAGGTGAACTAGAAGATAAAGTTATGGAAAAAGAGGAAGCTGAGAAAAAGAGAGAGAAAAAAATCCAGGAGTATGAGGGGAAAATTAGAGAAGTGATACACTAAAAAGAAATAATATACGCATAATTGGTATCCCAGAGGAGGAAGAGAGAGGGAAAGGTGCTGAAGGGGTACTTGAAGAAATAATAGCTGAGAACTTCCCTGAACTGGGAAAGGAAAAAGGCATTGAAATCCAAGAGGCACAGAGAACTCCCTTCAGACGTAACTTGAATCGATCTTCTGCACGACATATCATAGTGAAACTGGCAAAATACAAGGATAAAGAGAAAATTCTGAAAGCAGCAAGGGGTAAACGTGCCCTCACATATAAAGGGAGACCTATAAGACTCGTGCCTGATCTCTCTTTTGAACTTGGCAGGCCAGAAAGAATTGGCACGAGATTTTCAGGGTGCTAGACAGAAAAAATATGCAGCCGAGAATCCTTTATCCAGCAAGTCTGTCACTTAGAATAGAAGGAGAGATAAAGGTCTTCCCAAACAAACAAAAACTGAAGGAATTTGTCACCACTAAACCAGCCCTACAAGAGATCCTAAGGGGACCCTGTGAGACAAAGTCCCAGAGACATCACTACAAGCATAAAACATACAGACATCACAATGACTCTAAACCCGTATCTTTCTATAATAACACTGAATGTAAATGGATTAAATGCGCCAACCAAAAGACATAGGGTATCAGAATGGATAAAAAAACAAGACCCATCTATTTGCTGTCTACAAGAGACTCATTTTAGACCTGAGGACACCTTTAGATTGAGAGTGAGGGGATGGAGAACTATTTATCATGCGACTGGAAGCCAAAAGAAAGCTGGAGTAGCCATACTTATATCAGACAAACTAGATTTTAAATTAAAGGCTGTAACAAGAGATGAAGAAGGACATTATATAATAGTTACAGGGTCTATCCATCAGGAAGAGCTAACAATTATAAATGTCTATGCGCCGAATACCGGAGCCCCCAAATATATAAAACAATTACTCATAAACATAAGCAACCTTATTGATAAGAATGTGGTCATTGCAGGGGACTTTAACACCCCACTTACAGAAATGGATAGATCATCTAGACACATGGTCAATAAAGAAACAAGGGCCCTGAAGGAGACATTGGATCAGATGGACTTGACAGATATATTTAGAACTCTGCATCCCAAAGCAACAGAATATACTTTCTTCTCGAGTGCACATGGAACATTCTCCAAGATAGATCATATACTGGGTCACAAAACAGCCCTTCATAAGTTTACAAGAATTGAAATTATACCATGCATACTTTCAGACCACAATGCTATGAAGCTTGAAATCAACCACAGAAAAAAGTCTGGAAAACCTCCAAAAGCATGGAGGTTAAAGAACACCCTACTAACAAATGAGTGGGTCAACCAGGCAATTAGAGAAGAAATTTAAAAATATATGGAAACAAACGAAAATGAAAATACAACAATCCAAACGCTTTGGGACGCAGCGAAGGCAGTCCTGAGAGGAAAATACATTGCAATCCAGGCCTATCTCAAGAAACAAGAAAAATCACAAATACAAAATCTAACAGCACACCTAAAGGAACTAGAAGCAGAACAGCAAAGGCAGCCTAAACCCAGCAGAAGAAGAGAAATAATAAAGATCAGAGCAGAAATAAACAATATAGAATCTAAAAAACTGTAGAGCAGATCAACAAAACCAAGAGTTGGTTTTTTGAAAAAATAAACAAAATTGACAAACCTCTAGCCAGGCTTCTCAAAAAGAAAAGGGAGATGACCCAAATAGATAAAATCATGAATGAAAATGGAATGATTACAACCAATCCCTCAGAGATACAAACGATTATCAGGGAATACTATGAAAAATTATATGCCAACAAATTGGACAACCTGGAAGAAATGGACAAATTCCTGAACACCCACACTCTTCCAAAACTCAATCAGGAGGAAATAGAAAGCTTGAACAGACCCATAACCAGGGAAGAAATGGAATCGGTTATCAAAAATCTCCCAACACATAAGAGTCCAGGACCAGATGGCTTCCCAGGGGAGTTCTACCAGACGTTTAAAGCAGAGATAATACCTATCCTTCTCAAGCTATTCCAAGAAATAGAAAGGGAAGGAAAACTTCCAGACTCATTCTATGAAGCCAGTATTACTTTGATTCCTAAACCAGACAGAGACCCAGTAAAAAAAGAGAACTACAGGCCAATATCCCTGATGAATACGGATGCAAAAATTCTCAATAAGATACTAGCAAATCGAATTCAACGGCATATAAAAAGAATTATTCACCATGATCAAGTGGGATTCATTCCTGGGATGCAGGGCTGGTTCAACATTCGCAAATCAATCAACGTGATACATCACATTAACAACAAAAAAAGAGAAGAACCATATGATCCTGTCAATCGATGCAGAAAAGGCCTTTGACAAAATCCAGCACCCTTTCTTAATAAAAACCCTTGAGAAAGTCGGGATAGAAGGAATATACTTAAAGATCATAAAAGCCATTTATGAAAAGCCCACAGCTAACATCATCCTCCACGGGGAAAAACTGAGAGCTTTCTCCCTGAGATCAGGAACACGACAGGGATGCCCACTCTCACCGCTGCTGTTTAACATAGTGCTGGAAGTTCTAGCATCAGCAATCAGACAACAAAAGGAAATCAAAGGCATCAAAATTGGCAAAGATGAAGTCAAGCTTTCGCTTTTTGCAGATGACATGATATTATACATGGAAAATCTGATAGACTCCACCAAAAGTCTGCTAGAACTGATACAGGAATTCAGCAAAGTTGCAGGATACAAAATCAATGTACAGAAATCAGTTGCATTCTTATACACTAACAATGAAGCAACAGAAAGACAAATAAAGAAACTGATCCCATGCACAATTGCACCAAGAAGCATAAAATACCTAGGAATAAATCTAACCAAAGATGTAAAGGATCTGTATGCTGAAAACTATAGAAAGCTTATGAAGGAAATTGAAGAAGATTTAAAGAAATGGAAAGACATTCCCTGCTCATGGATTGGAAGAATAAATATTGTCAAAATGTCAATACTACCCAAAGCTATCTACACATTCAATGCAATCCCAATCAAAATTGCACCAGCATTCTTCTCGAAACTAGAACAAGCACTCCTAAAATTCATATGGAACCACAAAAGGCCCCGAATAGCCAAAGTAATTTTGAAGAAGACCAAAGCAGGAGGCATCACAATCCCAGACTTTAGCCTCTACTACAAAGCTGTCATCATCAAGACAGCATGGTATTGGCACAAAAACAGACACATAGACCAATGGAATAGAATAGAAACCCCAGAACTAGACCCACAAACGTATGGCCAACTCATCTTTGACAAAGCAGGAAAGAACATCCAATGGAAAAAAGACAGCCTCTTTAACAAATGGTGCTGGGAGAACTGGGCAGCAACATGCAGAAGGTTGAAACTAGACCACTTTCTCACACCATTCACAAAAATAAACTCAAAATGGATAAAGGACCTGAATGTGAGACAGGAAACCATCAAAACCTTAGAGGAGAAAGCAGGAAAAGACCTCTCTGACCTCAGCCGTAGCAATCTCTTACTCAACACATCCCCAAAGGCAAGGGAATTAAAAGCAAAAGTGAATTACTGGGACCTTATGAAGATAAAAAGCTTCTGCACAGCAAAGGAAACAACCAACAAAACTAAAAGGCAACCAACGGAATGGGAAAAGATATTCGCAAATGACATATCGGACAAAGGGCTAGTATCCAAAATCTATAAAGAGCTCACCAAACTCCACACCCGAAAAACAAATAACCCAGTGAAGAAATGGGCAGAAAACATGAATAGACACTTCTCTAAAGAAGACATCCGGATGGCCAACAGGCACATGAAAAGATGTTCAGCGTCGCTCCTTATCAGGGAAATACAAATCAAAACCACACTCAGGTATCACCTCACGCCAGTCAGAGTGGCCAAAATGAACAAATCAGGAGACTCTAGATGCTGGAGAGGATGTGGAGAAACGGGAACCCTCTTGCACTGTTGGTGGGAATGCAAATTGGTGCAGCCGCTCTGGAAAGCAGTGTGGAGGTTCCTCAGAAAATTAAAAATAGACCTACCCTATGACCCAGCAATAGCACTGCTAGGAATTTATCCAAGGGATACAGGAGTACTGATGCATAGGGCCACTTGTACCCCAATGTTCATAGCAGCACTCTCAACAATAGCCAAATTATGGAAAGAGCCTAAATGTCCATCAACTGATGAATGGATAAAGAAATTGTGGTTTATATACACAATGGAGTACTACGTGGCAATGAGAAAAAATGAAATATGGCCTTTTGTAGCAACGTGGATGGAACTGGAGAGTGTGATGCTAAGTGAAATAAGCCATACAGAGAAAGACAGATACCATATGGTTTCACTCTTATGTGGATCCTGAGAAACTTAACAGGAACCCATGGGGGAGGGGAAGGAAGAAAAAAAAAAGAGGTTAGAGTGGGAGAGAGCCAAAGCATAAGAGACTGTTAAAAACTGAGAACAAACTGAGGGTTGATGGGGGGTGGGAGGGAGGAGAGGGTGAGTGATGGGTATTGAGGAGGGCACCTTTTGGGATGAGCACTGGGTGTTGTATGGAAACCAATTTGTCAATAAATTTCATATAAAAAATAAAATTAAAAAAAAATAAAGCATTCAGACTTAAAAAAAAAATTATAAATTTTAGGGGCGCCTGGGTGGCGCAGTCGGTTAAGCGTCCGACTTCAGCCAGGTCACGATCTCACGGTCTGGGAGTTCGAGCCCCGTGTCAGGCTCTGGGCTGATGGCTCAGAGCCTGGAGCCTGTTTCCGATTCTGTGTCTCCCTCTCTCTCTGCCCCTCCCCCGTTCATGCTCTGTCTCTCTCTGTCCCAAAAATAAATAAATAAACGTTGAAAAAAAATTTAAAAAAAATTATAAATTTTAGGTTCCACAATGTTTTCTGTCACATATGCCTTTTTAAAAATAAACAAATGTGCTAAAAAATAGTAAACTATTTAAATGGAAGGATTTGGACAAGATTCCATTTTAACCTTTTCTCTAGGACTAATAACCCATTAGTTTGTGAACAGTTGAAATTTTTGTTAAGATTTTTGCTATTATAGAGATTTTCTTATGTTGTCTCGGGTCTGGTGAAGTAGCATGGCAGCATTGGGCACGCTGTCATTGCTTGCTTTCTATCATTCCATCCACAAAGATGGTTAGTCTACAAGTGTGCACTTGGACAGTGTGTGATTGCTATACTTGTTTGCCTGCTCCCCCACACCTGATGGCAAAAAGTAAAATGAGAGCGGAGTGTAAACATATAAAGGATCCTAAGTTTGGATCTAGTGAACATTAGCCATTCTTTTGGATTTCTTGGCACCTTTGAACAATTTTCTCTGTTAGGGTATTCCCACCTTATGAATTCCTTCTCACTTTCGATACCAGTTACTCATTTCCCCTACCTCCTTTTGTGGGCCAGGGTGGCGTGTGACTTAGACTTGGCTCGTTAGAGCCACTGGCAACAGACTTTGGATTGGAAGCTGGTGACCCAAAACAGGTGGCACCTGGCAGAATCCCTGTGATGGAGGTAATGGGAGCTAATGCCAATTTCTATGGAAGCAGTGGAAGAGGCTGCAGTGTCCATATCAATAATACAAGCCATGGGTTTTGTGCCTACTGGGAAAAGAGGCAGCCAGTTGTGAGGTTTGATTCTAGACATGGTTCTGGTTGCATGGCCTCCAAATCTCTGACTTCTCTGGAAAATGATACAATCACCTAATAACCTCCAGTATATTCCTTTTCTATTTCAATGAGCTGAGTTGGTTTGTATGATTTGCCACTAACAACCTCTACTTATAAACTAGGTCATAGCCCAAAACAAATGATGATCTCTTGGGAACTGAGTTTCTCATTTCTGGAATTGACACAGATGTCAGTAACAGAACACAAATAACTATAGACTGTTTTCCTTTTCCTGATGAGTTCACTTTAAGTAGCCTTACCTATTTCACATTCCAATGAGAGACTCACAGAAAAATCTCCAGAAAGGGTCTGAGATTCCAGGTCCTTCAATAATAAATGTTTTTCTTTTTTACATCTCATGGATTATTAATATGTTTTGACTACTAAAGGAAAGCATGTCAAGATCACTGTGTCCTTTCCTAGATGACTGGCTGTTTAATTGAGAATGAATGCATGCACAATATCTTGGCTAAGTGCCTTTATTTAGTATGATTGCTTGTTTTCAGTAGTTGATAATTCAGTTTTCTGTAAGTATGTCAGGAAACTCTTGTCCTTTTGTATCCCAAGTAAGCCAAAAGTTGTAACTGGATTTTTCCTGGAGCACGTCATTTCTGCCTTACAGAAAATATGTCATAGGCCAAGATACTCTCTCTGTTTCCTGGAACGAGTCTTGGTAGTCCATGTAGGGTGAGAAATAGCCAGCTGCCTCCATCACTGTGTGAGCAATAACTTTGTGACAGCTCAATTGAATAATTAAAGCTTTCTACCTTCAGGTGGGAAAAAAAAGTAATATCTAGAAATTGTTGTGCATTGCATTTGATAAGAAATAATGGGCATTTGAAAACTATTTGGCTAGTCTCTATCTCTTGGTGTCCTGAAAAGTCTGTCTTATTAAATTAAAACAAATTTCAAATATAACCTAATTTAGAAAGGAGAGATAGTCTCAAATTGGGCAGACTCTAAGACATTCACACATTACATTTTTGTCAAACTCTAACTCAGGAGTTCATTTTACACTGCATAGTCCATGTGATTCAGGGAAACCCCCTGTCTTGTTCTGATTAGTCTAAGCTGATGCTTCTGTTTTAGCATTTGCCAGTCAGAATCACCTGGAGGGCTTGTTAAGGCACAGATTGCCTGGTCACACCCCTAGAGTTTCAGATGCAAAAGAATTTGCATTTCTAAAAAGTTCTCAGAAGATACTGATGCTGGTGGAGGGCCCACACTTTGAGAAGCACTAGTCTTAAGTTGTTTCTGTTCTTTGTAGTCGTTCAGGAACCTGAGATAGACCCACCAAAACCTGGCATTCTCCTGGCAATGGTTATTGATCTAGGTGAGGACTACTGACCTAGTTCCTGGGTCTGTTGAGGGGAAAGATTAATATGCTGTGACTGGAAAAGCTCACCACACACTCCTGCTGGAGCCATTTAGCAAGCCTGTAACTTCACCTGCTACTGAAAACTATCTCTGACTCTGAGGGAATCCGGCTTTGGCATGACTCCAGTGTTCTGAATGTCAGAGCAGGCCAAAAACCTGGGACTCCCCATTATGTGAGATGATAAATACTCATATTGATAAACGTGTCTGAGCAGGGGTTTCTTTCCAGCCCTTGAAAACACCCTAATTGAAAGAGTGTTTTCCAGGGGCACCTGGGTGGCTCAGTCAGTTGAGCATCTGACCTTGGCTCAGGTCATGATCTTGCAGTCCGTGAGTTCAAGCCCTGCGTTGGGCTCTGTGCTGACAGCTCAGAGCCTGGAGCCTGCTTTGGATTCTGTGTCTGCCTCTCTCTCTGCCCCTCCCCTGCTCATGTTCTGTCTCTCTCTCTCCTTCAAAAACAAATAAATATTTAAAAAAAAAAGTGTTATCCAGGAGAAATGTCTCTATACATTCAGTTAATTTCGAGGCAGTTTGAAGGAATTTGAGGAGTGGATAAGTAGAAAGTTCCATGAATGTTCTTTGGTTGAATGCCTTGGATTGGCTTTTATCTACCTTTATCTCAGATACATAGAAGACTGAAGGTTCTCTCTTTAAGACGCAATGCTTGAATTTCAGTTTAGAGAGGTGGCAGTGAGGGATAAAAATAGGAAGGAGAAGGAGAAAGAGAAATCCAGACAGAGTAATGAGTGATAAACCAGGGGCCAGATCATAACAAACCCTGCATGTCAAGTTCAGGAACTTGAACTTTGGTCCTCCATGGTGAAGTCAACAAAGGCTTCTAAATATGGTAATGACAAATTTCTCTGGTGGTGCTGTGGAATGGATTGAAAGGGATAGACATTGCAGACATAAAAACTCCCAGGAGGCTGAGGGAATAATCCAGGTGAGAAGTTTCGAGGGCATGAGGTAGGCAGCAGCTTTGAAAACAGAGAGAAACTCACGGTTATGAGAGATAAAGGTCTCTGTAAAGAACCATTGGGATGTGGGAGTGGGAGAGGAAGGGAGAAGAGTCCTGCAGGTCTGCTGTGGGTTTGTTGTGTATGTAGTGCCAGGATAGGACAGAGAAAAATAAAAGCATAAAGGTCACCCTCGACACCCTGCTTCCCCATGTGTCATGTCTGCTCTTGCACCCAGTCCCTCACACCTCAGCTTTCCTCCATCTCTGCTGCTGCTAACCATCAACTCTCTGAGGTGGGCTACTGTTATATCCCCCTCGTTAGTTTCCTCTCCTCCACTCTGATCACCCTCCAGATTGTTCTCCAGAGTGATATTTTCCAAATAAAATTTCACCTCAGTCATGTTCTGCCTGGAACTGTTCAAAGGATTTCTGTGATTCTCCGGGCAAAGACCAAGGGCTTTGGGGCTCTCTATGACCAAGGCATCCAAGCACATTAGTCTTTGTTCAACCAATCTTTGCACATGGTGTCCTCCATTTGCTCGATTAATTCCAATTGATCCATCAAATCTTATTTCAAGCTTGAATTCCTTAGGAAGTCATCGTTCCTGACTGTGGGACAAATTCCTTTACAACAAAGAGCTATACCCCCTTCTTCACATAACTTACATGAGTTTGTAATTACTTACTTTGCTTATTTGATTTGTGTGCCTTCCTCTCTTGACTTCCAACTTCTTGAGAGAAAGATCTGATCTTGTTCACCCTGTGTCTTCCACATTTAACACAGTCCCTGCCACATAATTGGAGCTCAATAAATATTTGTTGGATGAAAGAGTGATTCATTTTGCGAGCAAGAGTGTGAGTTTTCTTTTGGATGTTAGAGACTGGGATGCTTGCAGGAAACCAGAAATAGTGCCTAGCAGCTAGTTTTACAAGAGGACAGGTTTAAAATATCAAAAATGAAGTTGATAATACTCAGTTGAATATTGGGAATTTGCTTCATGGCTTTGCTCACAAATGACCAGTTAGCAGTGTTAGCCTAATTTGCCAATGAGATTTTTTTTTTTACTGAAGTAATGAAAACAAGATTAACTGAATATTTTATTTAAAAACATGCTAATAACGTTGTCAGATATTTCATACTTCTTAAATGTAAAATTTAAGTTTAAACACTGTACTTCTGTCATTGAAATGTTTAAAAATGATGAGAAAAAGTCCTATTTTCAAAGAATTGCATAAATGATTTCAAAATGTGAAAGCCAAAGACTAAAGAAGAAAAAAATAACCTTATCCTCTCTACTAGAAGTTATTAGTGCAATGATAGGGAGAACTTCAAATGAGTTAATTTCTTCTATTCCATTAAGTTTAGTGTGGTTTTGAGAAGCATCAAGGAGATGATGAGGATGCCAAAAATCAAGAGAATGATTACCACAGGATAAAAGCATCATGAAAAAGGACATTTTCCTGTGTGCTCATGTAATATTCATAAGAAATTAGAAAGTCAGAGAGAAAATGTTATTTAACATTACTGACAATGGATATAAAAGAGTTGTCAACATTTGAGATCTTTAAAAGTGATTTTATGAAAAAAATGTTTTGTTTTGTGGAACTCATTGCTTGCACAACACAAGGAGCACTAAAAAAGTTGGCAATGGATGAGGGCATACTCAAGTAAATTAAGAAAAATAGTGCTGATGCATTGTCAACAGTTAATCATCAAGGATTTTAGTGAAATTTCCACAAGTGAGTGAATGTCATTTTAGCAATGCACTTTGCAAGTGAAAAAGAAATAATATTCTCACATATGAGGTGTGTGCTATTGATTAGTTTCAAAATAGTTAACTGTCTGATACAGTGGAATGGCTAGTGATGAAATAGTACAGAAGACATAACTAATATATGGAAATCCCATCACATGATAAAGTATATATTCAGTCAAATTCTTAAAAAATTTTGGAGATCATAACCTTTGCTAAACAATGGGGAATAGAAGATGGATCGGGAAAAAAACAGACCATGTAGAGAAGTTATGTGGTAGATCTCTAAGGACTAAGATATTAAAACTTAACAAGTAACTAAAAAGTTTTTAAAGTTGGGGCGCCTGGGTGGCGCAGTCGGTTAAGCGTCCGACTTCAGCCAGGTCACGATCTCGCGGTCCATGAGTTCGAGCCCCGCGTCGGGCTCTGGGCTGATGGCTCAGAGCCTGGAGCCTGTTTCCGATTCTGTGTCTCCCTCTGTCTCTGCCCCTCCCCCGTTCATGCTCTGTCTCTCTCTGTCCCAAAAATAAATAAACGTTGAAAAAAAAATAAAAAAAAAAGTTTTTAAAGTCAATACGTAATTTTAACAACATAGATTCATGTAATTCTGCCTTAAAAATGTACATACTTACAAGATGTCAACTCTATATAATATTTTTATTGGAGTATAATTGACATACAATATTGTATTAGTTTCAGGTGTACAACATAGTACTTTGACATTTATATACATTATGAAATGATCACCAAATAAATCTCTTACCATCTGTCACCATATATGGTTATTATAATATTATTGACTATATTCCCTATGCTGCACATTACATCCTCATGACTTATTTTTTTTATAACTGTAAATTTGTACCTCTTGATTCCCTCTACCTATTTCATTTACCCCTCCACCTCCCTCCCCTTTGGGAACCAACAGTTTTCTTTTCTCTGTATTTATGAGTCTGTTTCTGTTTTGCTTGTTTGTTTTGTTTTTTATATTCTACATAAAAGTGAAATCATATGGTATTTGTCTTTAACTTATTTCATTTAGCATAAGACCTTCTAGGTTCTACATGTTGTCACAAATGGCAAGATTTCATTCTTGTTAACGGCTGAGTAATATTCTGCTGTGTGTGTGTGTGTGTGTGTGTGTGTGTGTGTGCGCACGCGTGTGTGCACACGTGTGTATGTATCCCACATATTCTTTATCCATTTGTCTTTCAATGGACTCATAGGTTGCTTCCATATCTTAGCTACTGTAAATAATACTGCAGTTAACAGAGGAGTACATATATCTTTTCAGATTAGTGTTTTTGTTTTCTTTGGTTCATCCGTTTCACCCAGAACTGGAATTGTTCGAACATATGGTAGTACTGTTTTGAGGAACTTCCATACTATTTTCCATAGTGGCTGTACCATTTTACATCCTTACCACAGTGCATGAACATTCCCTTTTCTCCACATCTTTGACAATGCTTATTGTTTTTATTTTAGTGGCCATGATACATGTATTTTTTGAAGCCTACAAAATGCACAGTGAAAATATAGGGCTTAGGGGGGAAATAGACTACTCCCAACCTATGGGACTTTGTAATGAAAGCAGTAATTAAAACAGTTATAATCCTAGTAACCAACAGAATCCCAAAGACCTCTTTTTTAGCATTGGCCCCAGAATCCCCTGTAATCAAACATTTGCAACATTACACTCTGGTGCCCTTGACTTTTCTTTTGAGAGGTGTGAACTTTAGGGCTTTTGCTTTTAATAGCAATTTCATCAAAACTAAAAAACTGGTTCACAATATAGCTTTCTCATTAAATTTTTAAAATAGCATGGAAAATGTCTTTGTAGCATATTTTATGCCTGTAGCTTCACCAGGTAGCCAGTGAAAAGGGTTCTGATCCTTGAAGCCAGTAAATCAGCTAATGTTTACACCAAAGGAAGGCCCTGCTGTGGAGTTTGCAGTTTTTATCGTAAATCTTCATATTGTGCTAAAGTTTGTCTTTTTAAAAATCTGTTTTTATTTATTTTAAGAGAGAGAGAAAGCACACATGAGCAGGGGAAGGGCAGAGAGAGAGAGGGAGAGAGAATCTCAAGCAGAGTCCTCGTTGTCAGCACAGATCCTGATGTGGGGCTTCATCTCATGAGCCTGTGAGACCATGACCTGAGCTCAAATCAAGAGTTGGCTGCTTAACCGACTGAACCACCCAGGTGCCCCATGCTAAAGTTTATCTTTAATTGTGAGAAATTAATTGTAAAATACATGTGTGAGCCAGCACCACTTCCTTGTCATACTGTCACCATTCTCCATGGTCTACCTGATATGAGATAATGCACATTAAGGAATACAAGTTGTAGCAGGACAGGTTGGTGTTTTCAATTGGTTTTATTACTTTTTTCATAATTGCACTGCTTTACTGAAAGTCTTTTCAATTATAGTATGTGGTTATTAATGCTGTAAAAAGTAATTTGATTTCTTTATAAACAAGTGATTATAAAGTCTATATTAGGTGCAAATTCTTATATAATGATAATAGTATGCTTTGGACTCAAGATTGTTAAACTTTCCTGCCAATATGGGCCAGCATTTTGAATGCTGGTTTCAAATGAGTTTATTATGCTATTGAGTTTTTTGAAATTTTTATTAAGTTTTTAATTTTAATTCCAGTATAGTTAACTACAGTGTTGTATTCGATTCAAGTGTACAATATAGTGATTCAACAGTTGTTTTCATCACTCAGGGCTCACCATGATTGTGAACTCTTTAATCCCCACAACTTATTTCACCCCCCCTCCTGCCCCCCTCTAGTAACCATCAGTTTGTTCTTTATAGTTGAGTCTGTTTCTGGATTCCTCTCTCTTTCTCCCTTTTTTTTCCCTTTGTTTCTTAAATTCCACACATGAGTAAAATCATGGTATTTGTCTTTCTCTATTTTACTTATATGCTATTAGGTTTTTAAATTTCATATAGATCTTCAAATCTAATCACCTTATTTATTATAATCCAAATGAGAGTGATAGATTTCTAAAACAGTGTCTTAAAGCCAATGTTTAGCTAAATACTGCAAAGAGGAACACTAAAAATCCTCAGTGAACACTTTTAAAATAAATTACATAGTCTTGTGGTCTTTCCTTTCCAACCTTTAATGTGATTGGTGTCATTTTTTTGCAGTTTAAGAAAGAACTCATTTAAATTTTCAAATATATCTGAAAAGTACACATCCTATCATGAGATTATAATATAAATTTTCATTTTTAATTGATCAAAAAGATTAATAATAATACCAAAGAGTAAACAAGGTATTTTTAAACAGCATTCTTTGGAAAGCCATCTTACTCCTATATTCAAAAGTTCCCTTAGCTATTACAGCCAAGAGGTAGTTCAGCAGACTAGAGTTGTGGTTTTCAAACAGTGGGTTCCAACACTTGGTAGGTTCTGAAGTCATTTCAGTGGCTTCAAAACAATTTATTTTTAAAAAAGAAGCTGGATAACTTATTAATAGCATAGAAAACATCAGAGAGCATCTTTCTTAGTAAAGGTAATCTTTTAAAAATTAAGTATTATGTATGTATGTGTCTGGGTATATTTCCTACAGTGGGTCATGGTCAGAAATTTTATTGACCTAGAGGATACTGTGTATAGAACCACATACAGAAATCAGATTACCTAGAGAAGAGGAGACCTAATCAGAGAACTTACTGATGATATATCTGGTGAAATGAGGATTCTCAGCTGTCTGGTTAGAGACTTAGACACCCAAGGCCCAGGTCATGACCCTCCATATCTGTGGGAGCTGAGTTGAGACCACCTTCTCTTGAGATTTCCCACTATAATTTGCACCAATGAGGATATTAATGCAAAGTCATATGACACCTGTGCTACTAGGCAGTAATGAAAATACTGTCACCTAACCTCAGTTTAAAAATGGTTTGTTGGGGCACCTGATTTGCTCAGTCAGTTAAGTGTCTGACTCTTGATTTCACCTCAGGCCATGATCTCATGAGTTCAAGCCCTGTATTGGGGCTCCGCATCTACTGCATGAACCTGCTTTGGATTCTGTGTCTCCCTCTCTCTCTGCCCCTCTCCTGCTCATGCTCCCTGTCTATCTCAAAAATAAATAAACATTAGAATAAATAAATAAATAAAAATGGTTTGTTAATTTACAGTCTTATCTAACAAGGAGCCTATTCAGTATCCTTGATTTACGAAGTCATCAAAATATTAAAATGTCAACATGCAAGGAAATTACCAGTGACATAATTTGATTAACATTATCCAGAAAATATACTTGATAGTCACCTGTGAAATTTGATACCCTTGAGAGTTATCTAGCACAGAGATATATATTCCTATCAATTTTTCTTTTTATCAAAATCAAATAGTCCCTTGGGAAAAATCTACCAATTATATCTATTTTGTAGTTCTATTTTTAAAGACAGAAAAAGACAGTTTATTGCTGAATAAAGATTATGACACAAGATTATTAGAGTAATAAAATGGCATCTCTGTATATAGGACAAACTTGATTATTAATTTGGGGTTGTATATGGCCTTAATATTAACATTTGATAATACCAAGTATTTACCTATTGAGTCTTGCCACTAAGATGATTGTTGTATCTGTAGGAAAACATGGCAAGAGATCCTTCATTGGAGCTTGTTATTTTACCTGAGGCATCTGCCTCTTTTCTCTCTCATAGCCCTGCTACTTATATTACATAATGACCTTAACTGTACGTGTAAACATGCCTCAGGAGAACTCTGGGATGCTGATGGGAAACTGAGGACACTTACACAGATGTGATCTTTGTAAGGAAAGTTCTGCCGGGGTGGGGTCATGAACCATGAGATTGTGACCTGAGCCAAAGTTGGATGCTTAACTGACTGTGCCATCCAGGTGCTCCATCATCTTCTAGAGATTTTTCTAAGCCAATGCTGTCTGATAGAAGTATGATGTGAGCCACATCTGTAAGTTAAAATTTTCTAGTAGCCACATTAAAAAAGTAAAAAAATAGGTAAAATTAATTTTAATAATGTATTTTATTTATCACAATGTACCCAAAATATTATTTCAATGTGTACAATACAGAAATCAATGAGATACATTGCATTTCATTTTTATGCTGTTTTAAAAATCTGGCAAATATTTATACCAACAGCACTTCTCAATTCGGATTTTAAATTTTCATTAGAAATATTTTATCTGCATTTAGACTTTATAAAGCTTACAGTTGAAAAAGTAAATTCACAGTATGCCTGGTTGGCTCAGTTGAAAGAGCTTGTGATTCTTGATAAGTTCAAGTCCAAGCTAGATGTAGAGAATACTTAGATAAATAAAACTTAAAAAAAAAAGAAAAACTGAATTGATGTATCCAAGTTATTCCAAACATACTTAAAAGTTTTCCCTTGAATTCAGTATCAGTTTTTCAGTTTAAATTTAAATTGACTAAAATAAAAAATTCAGTTCCTCAGTTGCACTAGCCAGATTTCAAGTGCTCAATACCACACATAACTAATGACTCTGTCAGTATTGGGACAACACAATTATAAGCAGTGCTGACCTTAAATTAACTCCTCTAGGAATGGATTCCTCTGTTATAAATTCAGAAATGAGAGTTTATATTATACGAATTTTCTTTCAGAAACTAACCTAAAAAGATGAGAGATGAAGCTTCCTACTCTTTTTGACATGAGGAAGGCAGTGGAATTAGAGGGAATTAGGACTGACCTGGGTCACTGGGGCAATTAGTCAATCTATCTATACCACTGTAATGGAGATTATAAGGGTCTCTACCTCTCAGGTGGTTAAGCAGATTGACAAAGGATGTGCTCAATACACAGGTTTTTGTTGTTGTTTTGTTGTTGTTTTGTTTTTAATTAAGTAGATGGTTTGTACTTCAGTAAATTAATTGGGCATATAAATGTTCTTCCTTCTTCCCTATTTCCATTTTTTTCTTTGTAACTGAAATCTAGACCTAGTTGTATCATAGAAATTAGAAATTATTTGACTTACTGCAGAAATTATTTTAGGAATAGAGAGATCAGGGAACTATTCCAGTTGTGGATGAAGAAAAACAGCTGCATTTTCTTCCTGCCTATATTGATGTATATATTTTTTAATGTTTATTTATTTTTGAGAGAGAGAGACAGGCAGAGCATGAGAGAGGAAGGGGCAGAGAGAGGGGGAGACAGAACTTGAAGCAGGCTCCAGGCTCCGAGCTGTCAGCACAGAGCCTGACTCGGGGCTCGAACTCACGGACTGCGAGATCATGACCTGAGCCGAAAACCAAGAGACAGATGCTCAGCTGACTGAGCCACCCAGGCACTCCTTTATTTTGATTCTTAACAGTTCTTTATTAGAGTAGTATAGGTTTATAAATAAAATTAATTTACCCATCAGAGGGTCATGTGATAGTTAAACAGCAAAATGTAAGTATAATTGTGATACAATTAAATGATATGCCAATGATTTATTAATCAATGATTAAATATACTCAAAGCTTGAACTGAATCAAGCTCTTCCAGAACCTGAGGGCGTGGGAGGAGGGCGTTCTTACAGAATCTGAGGAGCAGTGGCCTCTCTCAAGGTCTAGCTGCTTCTGTTTGGGCTCCCAAACAGCTTCTGTTACTCCCAGCTGTGTGTGAGCCCACATTATGACCTATCAAGTGAAGGGACTGCTTTTATCTTCCACCTGAGGAAGAACTCTTGGATTCTGATTCTCTCCTCAGGTTTGTTCATCATGTGACTTTACACAGGGCTTTGTTTGTCAATCTGTTTGTCAATGGAGAAATGATAAACTGAGAGTCAAAGCTGAAATTATGCACACATTAAGCATCTCTGTTCGTCTATTCATTCAGCAGTAATGTTTTCTAGGGATATAGAAAATGACTCTCACATAATTCTCTCATTCTCACAGAAGTTCTAGCTTTCCAGAGGCAGGAGAACAAAAAAATATAATAAAGCATTATAGGTATGATAGCCAATTCTACCTGGGCTGAGGTGGGGTGCCAGAGAAATGATTCATAAAAGAGGGGATCTCGAGAGTCTTGAAACATTATAAATGCTAATGCTGAAGAGAGGAGTAGGGGTGGGGAAGGGCAGTCCAAGCAGAGCCTGAGGCCAAAGCCAAGAGACTTGACACCATGCAGTGTGCTCCAAGGAGCCGTAAGTCATTGGTCATGGTTGAAGCCTAGCTTTTGCATATCATCCCAGGAAACAAGAATTTCATCATGCCTAGTGAAAGAGCCAACAAAAGGTTATATGCTGGGGAGTAGTAGGATCTAACTGGTGTCTAGAAATATCACTCTGAAAGCAGAGGAGAAGATGGATGGAAAGTATATCTGTTCCCATAAGACACTATATCCATCGCAATAGCCCAGGCACAAGAGGATGGAGACGTATGAATGAAAGCCGTAGAGATTAGGAAACAGAAAAGGGAGTTAATTTTCACGTCATCAGTTATGTAAGAAATACAAAAGAAATACTGTGCTCAGAAGTTTAAGGTTTACTTAGAGACTTCACTCACTCATGAAAAGTTTGGTTCTCCATTCTCTGAAATCCTGACTCAGTAAGTATGGGTGGTACCTGGGAATCTGTATTAAGCAATAACAACAACAAACTCTCCAGATGATTCTGTTGAGCAGCCAGGATGGACATCCACAGGCCTAAAAAAATAATTATTGAAGTTGAAAGGAGTCATATCAGAGTCGTTGGAGGAGGCTTCTTCTGTGAAAGTGGTTCTTCTACTTTTTTTTACAATGTCCACTTGGCAGAGGGGAAAAAGTGCCCTGAGGCTCTCAGGAAAGAACTAACAGGTGTTTTGCAAATTGGCTGAATTTGTGCAGAAGCCAGCTCTTTGTAGATTCATGAATTAGAGTTCCCCATAAAATGTTAATAGTGTGTTAATTTTAGTGTATGAATATAAACTTTGGTCTTGTCCTAAAGTGACCACTGGTGTTTTGTCTAAGCCCATATTAACTGAGAAATTTCAGCCTTTCAGGGTTACTATCCTGAAGACATCTGATGAGGAATTCTAGGTGCCTGAGGCTGTTTGAACCAGGGGTTGAGAGATTAGGGAGAGGAAAATGATGTAAGATAATAACACAGTCCCCAGATCCCATGACCTTTTAACTTGCACATTTCTAGGGAGCCAGATTTTTGCTTGATAAACTTTTGGCAAAATTCTCAGGAATAGATTTTAGTATTTCCACCAGAGGGCAGTGATGTCTTCTACAATGTTAGTGACTGTGGTTAAGAAAATTTGTCATTCTTTTTTTGGACTTGCAGTGGGTGTGAGTAGGAAGAACTGATTAATTCTGACTGCCCATGGTCATTAGGGTGGATTTGAAGCCAAATTCCAGCAGAACACAGAGCAGGGAAGGTTAAATAGCATCTGCAGAACTACAGAGTCTTTTAAACCAGAGTGACTGCTTGATTAAATCAGTTGCCACTGTTGGTTAAATCGAATAGCTATCTTAAGACTCTGAAAATTCGTAATTCGTGAAGCTCCTGTCTAGTAGCCTTAGGACTCAGATTTGGCAAGAGTTATGGGTCCCATGAAACCACAAGAAACAGATTTATACTACAACAGAGGACAGGGGAAAATTGCTTCTGAAGAACTCATACTCTTAATGGCTTCGGGCTCTGTCTGTCACTAATTCCACCTTAGCTTGTTATGAGAGATTCAGCTGCTGGAAGAATGAAATGATATTTCCACTGGGATAATATTAATGGGCATGGCCTTTAGCAAGACTGAGGAGCAATCCTGGTGTTATGGTAGAAAAATGATTTCAGAATTGGGGGTAGATATTTGGATGCTGGTGGTACCCTTTTAATGATAGAGGACCGTCACTTAATATAATGGGTGTGGGTTAGGATCCTAAAATGTGTGTGTGTGTGTGTGTGTGTGTGTGTGTGTGTGTGTGTGTGTGTTCCTGGCTCTGCCACCAAGTGTGTAATCTTAACTAAGTCAGTTGTCCCCTCTGGTCTCCACAGTCCATACCTGTAAAATGAGTCAGTTTGTCCAGGTAAGCTTTTAGAATCATCACAGCTATAAAATTTTAAATTCTATGAAAACACAAATCTATTCCTACTTTAGGATTGAGCTACCATCTGGACAGCTCAGAGTGGCTCTGTGGAAGAGGCTTTTAAGTATGGACACGAAGTGGGGGACCCTTTACTAACTTTATCCAGCAGCACAGATTTTGAATTTTAGTCATAAAAGAACACAGTTCTTTGCTGTATTCAATGGGCAAAGACCTGGGAGAAATGGATGATATCAAGTTTCATCTAGAAGGCATTAGTACATTTATTTCCACCCCATTACTTTACAAATGAGGAAGAGGAGTCGAGCCAAGTGTCTTCAAAATTCATTCATGCAGACACTGTTCTGGGTGGAGATACAAAAGCAAACAAGGCAGACAGAGTTCCTGTGCTCTTGAGCTTAAATTTGAGCTGGAGAAGAGCTAAGTGTACAGTGTTGAGGATAGTGGGAGATCAGAGGGCAAAGTAGAGGAAGAAGAAGGCAAGTACGAAGGTTCCATTTCATCTAGGTTTTCGGAGAAGGCCTCTCAAGAAGACCATTTTGAACAGTGTCCTCAGGAAGTCACCTGGGGATTGTTTTAGGTGCAGAGAACAGTGAGTGCGAAGGCTTGGGGGCAACTCAAGAATAATGTGCAGAACCAGGATTTGCTCATTCACTGGTGCATTCATTCACTCGTTCAACAAACACTCAGTGCCTGCTCTGTGCTATGCCCTGTTTCTGCCCCAGGATTAGAATCTTGAATTAGAATTCAAAAGCATTTGTGTTCAACCACCTCAAATACTGCCTCCCTGATATAGTGTACTTTTCTTCAGCACCCACTCTTTGCTGGGTACCTTGTAGGCATTTTGTTGAAATTAATCTTCAAAACAATTCCATGAGACTGTTTTGTAAAGAATAAAAATAAATATACTAAGAAATGAAGAAAAATGGAACCTAATGTCATTTATTTCAGTATGTACTAAGTTAGATGGAAAGACTCATTCCTTTGTCTTGTGAATTACAGCTATAAGTTATCAAAGTGACTCCATTGATATTATTCAGTTAATTCATGTGGATGTTTACTGAGCTTCTACCTTTGCCTGGTGTGGTATTGGAAAAATGAATAAAGTAGGAAGTCACACCAAGAATTGCAGTAAGTTGATAAATCTTCTAAGGGTCCGGGGGAAGTAAGAATGAACACGGTGGCAAGAGGATCTAAACGAAGAATCTGAGTCTTCCTGGGGGAAGGCAGGAAAAGCTTTATAAATCAATGAAGCCTTGGGCAGGAAATTGAAGGTATTGTGCCACGGGGCCATGGACGCATACCTTCAGCACTGTGTGAAGCAGATACTTTAAAGGGGTTACTACGGGAAAACTTACAAGCAGAGAATTGTTTGTGCGGTAAAGCACAATCTTCTGCTCTCTCACTGACCTGTAGTTTAGTCCAGTGCTAGGATGCATACATGATGGCTTATGTTCCAGTTTAAAGAGGTTCCAACCCTGTAGGGTCAGAGGAATGGAGGACATGCCTGCGACTATGTAACAAGGGGTGAGCAAATGATATTGTTAGAAAGGGGAGCCTCAGAGGCCTAACAGCTCTTGTTTTCTAGACTTTTTGTATGTTAACCCAGACCCCCTGAGACGGCTCTCTGTTAATCTATCTGAAGGGGAAGGAGTGAATCTGCAGACCCATCAAGATCTGTCTTTCATGAAGATGGTACTGAAGGTGACGAAGGAAGCCCCTACCCCTTGCTTTGAAGGTCAGAAAGTGGTGCTGAAAGGCATCCACAATCACACAAAAAAAGAAGATATGCAAGTTACCTACATTCCGATGGCCCAAGACACTGCGTCTTCGAAGGCAGCCCAAATATCCTCAAGAGAACGCCCTCAGGAGAAACAAGTTTGACCACTGTGACATCATCAAGTTCCCCCTGACTACCGAGTCAGCCATGAAGAAGATAGAAGACAACAATACATTTGTCTTCATTGTGGATGTCAAGGCCAACAAGCACCTAATCAAACAGGCTGTGAAGAAGCTCTGTGACGTTGACATGGCCAAGGTCAACACTCTGGTCAGGCCCGATGGAGAAAAGAAGGCATATGTTTGACTGGCTCCTGACTATGGTGCTTTGGATGTTGCCAACAAAATTGGGATCATCTAAACTGAGTCCAGCTGGCTAAATCTGAATTTAAACTTTTTCACCATAAAAAAAGGATCTGTCTGTTTTTGGATGGATGAGTAGGAGTGTAAAGGGGCAGGAGGGCATTCCTGAAAGAGGGAACAGTATATTTAACTGGAGGAAAACTAGAAACCATGGTGTGTTTAGAGAACTGCAGATATATTGTCAGGATTATACAGTGTGAGGTAGGTGGGAGATGGGCCTCAGAAGGCGAGGGGCATCTGGAAGGGGGATTCTAGAAAGGTCACCTGAAGAAGCATATCCAGATGGTTTTTATATGTCGCGTTAAGGTATTTGAAGTTTACATTTTAGGCCAGCAGAGCCAGTCACATACCCTATGTGAGTGATGTGAGCGGTGGTGGACTGTGGTGGCCTGGGATCCAGGGCATCACCATTCAATGGGAAGTAGGTGGCATTCAGCTCCATGTGGTTACTGAATGTGGAAATTTGTGTCCAGTGTTACCAGAGATTTGGATTTTTCAAGCTGAGCCATAAATTTAAATTTGTACACAAAATATTCTCATTTTAATGTTGGAAACAAGTTCAAATTTACTTAACAAATAAGTGGTCCAAACTGAACATTAACTGGATTGGTCTCTGGTTTCTGATCCTTGCAGGGGAGTGAAAGGGGTGTCATGTGAAATCTTAATAGAGTAGCTGATCAGTTTTGGTTTCTAAAGGGATTATTCTAGGGGTACTGGATGACTTAGTGAGTTAAACCTCCAACTCTTGATCTTGGCTCATGTCATGATTTCACAGTTTGTGAGTTTGAGCCCCAAGATGGGATCTGTACTGATGGTGTGGAGCCTGCTAGGGATTCTGTCTCTCCCTCTCTCTCTGCCCTCCCCCACTTGTGCACTCTCTCTCTCTCTCTCTCTCTCACTCTCAAAATAAACAAACTTAAAAAAATAAAAGGATTGTTCTGGAAATAATAAGTAGAATAAATTGAAGAAGGATAGGATAGAATCAAGAAGAGTAATAATGAGGCTTTTGAAGTAGAAATTGAGGAGCTGAACTAAAGCAAAGGTAGCAGGGATGACGCTAAAGGATATTTAGAGGAATTGGCAAGATTTGGTGACCAGTAGGAACAGGTGTGAAAGAAAAAGGAGTATAGGATGACTTTTAGATTTCTGATTTAGATGGCTAAGTAAATGATGTTTGCATTCATTTAAATGAGGGGCTGACACTGGTTTACAAAGCAATATCCAGAATTCTTCCTGCATATATTGAGTTTGAAGTGTCTGTGGGACATCTAAATGAAGACCTCATGGCAAGTTTGGTGAATTCTGAAGCTTGGGGAAAAAATCAGATTGGGATTACATATCAGAGAGTCATCAGTGAATGGCTCGTATACATCCTTTCAACAAATATCAATATTTTACTTCAATATTTCAGGCCTTGTGCTAGGTGCTGGGTTTAACAACACACTGGGTGTGTGCTCCTGAAAGGTTCAGTATGGTGAAGCAAGCAGATGGTAAACAAAGAGGCATACAAATACAATAAATACAAATTATTGTAAGTGCTATAGAGGATATATGGTTCATATGAAGATCAAATGTGATATGGGAAAGAAATAGAAGTCACATTGGTCACCCTAAGCCGATGGCTGTGAGGAAGTCAACATGAAAGGAGAAATAGATGGTCTTTTGTTCAGAGAAGCTCAGTCCTTAGCGCTGGAGGAGAGAAGAGTGAGAACAGCCTGGAGATCGCCCCTGCATACTAGACTGGTAAAAGGAGAAGAATTTGAAATACTCGGGTGACCCAGTGCTCAGTCTTGGGGTGTTTCTCTTTTCTATCTTCACTAACTTTGTGATCATATGGTTTCATAGCTTGAAATGCCATGTATGTCTTATTATCCCTAAATTTGTATCTCTTGCTCAGACTTCTCCCTTGGATTTCAGACTCATGACCCTACTGACTGTCACCCAACTGCCATGCACACGTCGATGTCTGATAGGCATCTAGTGTGGGACATGACCAAAAGCAAGCTTCTGACATTCTGTGATCCTCTCTCACTTCACCCTACCCAGCCTGAGTCTTCCACATCCCAGCAAATGACACCTCCATTCTTCAGTTGCTGTGACCAAAAATCAGTGAGTCTTGTCGTCTCCACCTGAATGTCTTATCCTAAATCTGATTACTTCTTGTCACCTCACTGCTACCACCTTGATCAGGACTGCTAATATTTTTCATTTGGAATATTGCAATGGCCTCCTAACTGACCTTCTTGCTTTAATTCATGAACTCCTTCATTCTATTTCAGTAGAGAAGCCAGTTATCCTATTAAAAGACAAGTCTTCTCATGTCACTTCTTTGTTAACCACCCCCCTCCACCCCCGCCATGGGTTCTCACCTCAGTTGGGGTAAAAGCCAAGCTCCTTCCAATGGCATACAAGGTCCTATATTATCTGTCCCCGGTTACTTCCCTTTAGTGAGTTCCTACTTTTCTCCCCCATGCGCATTTGGCACCAATCACCCTGGTCTTCTTGAAGATCTTCTTCTTCTTTTTTAAGTTTTTTTTAAAAATTATTTATTTTAAAAAGGGCGTGAGGGGCACAGAGAGAGGGAGAGAGAGAATCCCAGGCAGGCTCTACACTGTCAGCCCAGAGCCTGACTCAGGGCTTGATCTCACAAACTGCGAGATTCCTGTTTCAGGGCCTTTGAAATTACTGTTCTCTCTTCTTGGATTGATACTCCCCCAGAAATCCACATGGTTTACTCCCTTACTTCCTTTAGGTTTTTAATCAATACCCAATATCCACTTTTCTGGCTACTTTCTCTAAATTTACAACCCAAACTGCTTATCCCACCTTCCCTGCTTTATTTTTCTTTTTCTTAGCAGTTATTTTCGAGTATTCTAAATATTTTATTAATTTTTCTTTATCTCTCTTTATAACGTAAATTCTATGAGATCAGGGATTGACTGTTTCATTTACTGTTGCATCCACAGAGCCTGTAAGAGTGCCTGGCACATAAAGACCTTCAATAATGATCTTCCAAAGGAATGAACATAGGGTTAGGGACCAGCATGAGAAACCATTTCAAGGAAAATTCATTTTCAAGGAAAGCATAGCTGATAATCTCCAGTGAACAGAAATACCAATTAAGATAAGGACTGAAATATAGACTTAGGGGTTGTCCAGCAAGAGGCTACTAGCAACCTTAATGAGAGAGGAGAGGATAAAGGTTATTTGAGTACCACAATCAGAAAGGGCATGAGGAAGTAGAAGCAGGGCATGCAAACCTTACCTGTGAACCAAGGTAGGCAGTTAGGGAAGTTGTTGACTAGAACAGGACAAGAGAGTCTTGAGGTGTGTGAGATACTGTTCCTCAGGTTTTTAAAAAATATTTATTTTTTATTTTATTTTTTTTGTACATGAAATTTATTGTCAAATTGGTTTCCATACAACACCCAGTGCTCATCCCAACAGATGCCCTCCTCAATGCCCATCACCCACTTTCCCCTCCTCCTCACCCCCCATCAACCCTCAGTTTGTTCTCAGTATTTAAGAGTCTCTTATGTTTTGCCTCCTTCCCTCTCTGTAACTTTTCTTCCCCCTTCCCACCCCCCCCCCCGGTCTTCTGTTGAGTTTCTCACGATCCACATATGAGTGAAAACATATGGTATCTGTCTTTCTCTGCCTGACTTATGTCACTTAGCATAAGACTCTCCAGTTCCATCCACGTTGCTACAAATGGCCAGATTTCATTCTTTCTCATTGCCAAGTGGTATTCTATTGTAAATATAAACCACATCTTCTTTATCCATTCATCAGTTGATGGACATTTAGGCTTTTTCCATAATTTGGCTATTGTTGAAAGTGCTACTATAAACATTGGGGTACAAGTGCCCCTATGCATCAGCACTCCTGCATCCCTTGGGTAAATTCCTAGCAATGCTATTGCTGAGTCATATCTATTTTTAATTTTTTGAGGAACCTCCACACTATTTTCCAGAGTGGCTGCACCAGTTTGCATTCCCCCCAACAGTGCAAGAGGGTTCCCGTTTCTCCACATCCTCTCCAGCATCTATAGTCTCCTGATTTGTTCATTTAGCCACTCTGACTGGTGTGAGGGGGTATCTGAGTGTGGTTTTGATTTGTATTTCCCTGATGAGGAACAACGTTGAGCATCTTTTTATGTGCCTGTTGGCCATCTGGATGTCTTCTTTAGAGAAGTGTCTATTCATGTTTTCTGCCCATTTCTTCACTGGGTTATTTGTTTTTCGAGTGTGGAGTTTGGTGAGCTCTTTGTAGATTTTGGATACTAGCCCTTTGTCCGATATGTCATTTGCAAATATCTTTTCCCATTCCGTTGGTTGCCTTTTAGTTTTGTTGGTTGTTTCCTTTGCAGTGCAGAAGCTTTTTATCTTGGTGAGGTCCCAATAGTTCATTTTTGCTTTTAATTCCCTTGCCTTTGCAGATTACTGCAGCTGAGGTCAGAGAGGTTTTTTTCCTGCTTTCTCCTCTAGGGTTTTGATGGTTTCGTGTCTCACATTCAGGTCCTTCATTCATTTTGAGTTTATTTTTGTGAATGGTGTAAGAAAGTGGTCTAGTTTCATTCTTCTGCATGTTGCTGTCCAGTTATCCCAGCACCATTTGTTTAAAGAGACTGTCTTTTTTCCATTGGATGTTCTTTCCTGCTTTGTCAAAGATTAGTTGGCCATACTTTTGTGGGTCCAATTCTGGAGTCTCTATTCTATTCCATTGGTCTATGTGTCTGTTTTTGTGCCAATACCATGCTGTCTTGATGATGACAGCTTTGTAGTAGAGGCTAAAGTCTGGGATTGTGATGCTTCCCACTTTGGTTTTCTTCTTCAATATTACTTGGGCTATTCGGGGCCTTTTGTGGTTCCATATGAATTTTAGGATTGCTTGTTCTAGCTTCAAGAAGAATGCTGGTGCGATTTTGATTGGGATTGCATTGAATGTGTAGACTGCTTTGGGTAGTATTGACATTTTATCAATATTTATTCTTCCAATCCATGAGCATGGAATGTTTTTCCATTTCTTTGTATCTTCTTCATTTCCTTCATAAGCTTTGTGTAGTTTTCAGCATACAGATCTTTTACATCTTTGGTTGGGTTTATTCCTTTGGTTGGGTTTATGATTCTTGGTGCAATTGTGAATGGGATCAGTGTCTTTGTCTTTCTGTTGCTTCATTATTAGTGTATAAGAATGCAGCTGATTTCTGTACATTGATTTTGTATCCTGTGACTTTACTGAATTCACGTATCAGTTCTATCAGACTTTTGGTGGAGTCTGTTGAGTTTTCCATGTGTAGTATCATGTCATCTGCAAAAAGTGAAAGCTTACCTTCATCTTTGCCAATTTTGATGCCTTTGATTTCCTTTTGTTGTCTGATTGCTGATGCTAGAACATCCAACTCTATGTTAAACAATAGCAGTGAGAGTGGACATCCCTGTCGTGTTCCTGATCTCAGGGGGAAAGCTCTCAGTTTTTCCCCCATTGAGGATGATATTAGCATGGGCTTTTCATAAATGGCTTTTATGATGTTTAAGTATGTTCCTTCTATCCCGACTTTCTCGAGGGTTTTTATTAAGAAAGGATGCTGAATTTTGTCAAATGTTTTTTCTGCATCAATTGACAGGATCATATGATTCTTAACTTTCTTTTATTAAGGTGAGGTATCACATTGATTGATTTGCAAATGTTGAACCAGCCCTGCAGCCCAGGAATGAATCCCACTTGATCATGGTGAATAATTCTTTTTATATGCGGTTGAATTTGATTTGCTAGTATCTTGTTGAGAATTGTTGCATCCATATTCATCAGGGATATTGGCCTGTAGTTCTCTTTTTCTGCTGGGTCTCTGTCTGGTTTGGGAATCCAAGTAATGCTGGCTTCAGAGAATGAATCTGGAAGTTTTCCTTCCCTTTCTATTTTTTGGAACAGCTTGAGAAGGATAGGTATTATCTCTGCTTTAAATGTCTGGTAGAATTCCCCAGGGAAGCCGTCTGGTCCTGGACTCTTATTTGTTAAGAGATTTTTGATAACTGATTGAATTTCTTCACTGGTTATGGGTCTGTTCAAATTTTCTATTTCTTCCTGTTTGAGTTTTGGAAGTGTGTGGGTGCTTAGGAATTTGTCCATTTCTTCCAGGTTGTCCAATTTGTTGGCATATAATTTTTCATAGTATTCCCTGATAATTGCTTGTATTTCTGAGGGATTGGTTGTAATAATTCCATTTTCATTCATGACTGTATCTATTTGGGTCCTCTCTCATTTCTTTTTGAGAAGTCTAGAGGTTTATCAATTTTGTTTATTTTTTCAAAAAACCAACTCTTGGTTTTATTGATCTGCTCTGCTGTTTTTTAGATTCTGTATTGTTTATTTCTGCTCAGATCTTTAGTATTTCTCTTCTTCTGCTGGGATTCGGGTGTCTTTGCTATTCTGCTCTGTTCCCTTAAGTGTGCTGTTAGATTTTGTATTTGGGATTTTTCTTGTTTCTTGAGGTAGGCCTGGATTGCAATGTATTTTCCTCTCAGGACTGTCTTCACTGCATCCCAAAGCATTGGATTGTTGTATTTTCATTTTCATTTGTTTCCATATTTAAAAAAAATATTTAATTAATTATTTTTAACGTTTTTATTTATTATTGAGAGACAGACACAGTGTGAACAGGGGAGGAGTAGAGAGAGGGGGAAACATAGAATCGAAGTAGGCTCTGGGCTCTGAGCTATCAGCACAGAGCCTGACACGGGACTCAAACTCACAAACTGCAAGATTGTGACCTGAGCTGAAGTTGGTCGCTTAACCAACTGAGCCATCCAGGCACCCCTCCATATATTTTTAAATTTCTTCTCTAATTGCCTGTTGACCCATTCATTCTTTAGTAGGATGTTCTTTAACCTCCATGCTTTTGGAGGTTTTCCAGACATTTTCCTGTGGTTGATTGCATGTTCATAGCATTGTGGTCTGAAAGTGTACATGGTATGATCTCAATTCTTGTATACTTATGAAGGGCTGTTTTGTGACCCAGTATGTGATCTATCTTGGAGAATGTTCCATGTGCACTAGAGAAAAAAGTATATTCCGTTGCTTTGGGATGCAGAGTTCTAAATATATCTGTCAAGTCCGTCTGATCCAATATATCATTGAGGGCCCTTGTTTCTTTATTCATTCTCTGTCTAGATGTTCTATCCATTGATGTAAGGGGAGTATTAAAATCCCCTGCAATTACCACATAATATCAATAAGGTTGCTTATGTTTCTGATTTATTGTTTTATATATTTGGGGGCTCCCGAATTCAGTGCATAGACATTTATAATTGTTAGCTCTTCCTGATGGATAGACCCTGTAATTATTATATAATGCCCTTCTTCATCTCTTGTTACAACCTTTAATTTAAAGTCTAGTTTGTCTGATATAAGTATGGCTACTCCAGCTTTCTTTTGACTTCCAGTAGCATGATAGATAGTTCTTTATCCTCTCACTTTCAATCTGAAGGTGTCCTCTGGCCTAAAATGAGTCTCTTGTAGACAGCAAATAGATGGGTCTTGTTTTTTAATCCATTCTGATACCCTGTGTCTTTTGGTTGGAACATTTAGTCCATTTACATTCAGTGTTATTATAGAAAGATAGGGGTTTAGAGTCATTGTGTTATCTGTAGGTTTCATGCTTGTAGTGGTGTCTCTGGTACTTTGTGGTCCTTGCAACATTTCACTCACAGAGTCCCCCTTAGGACCTCTTGTAGGGCTGGTTTAGTGGTGATGAATTCCTTCAGTTTTTGTTTGTTTGGGAAAACCTTTATATCTCCTTCTATTCTGGATGACAGACTTGCTGGGTAAAGGGTTTTGGCTGCATATTTTTTCTGTTCATCACATTGAAGATTCCCTGCCATTCCATTCTGGCCTGCCAAGTTTCAGTAGATAGGTCTGCTACTACCCTTATGTGTCTACATTTTTATGTTAAGGCCTGTTTATCCCTAGCTGCTTTCAGAATTCTCTCTTCATCCTTGTATTTTGCCAGTTTCACTATGATATGTTGTGCAGAAGATTGATTCAAGTTATGTCTGAAGGGGGTTCTCTGTGCCTCTTGTATTTCAATGCCTGTTTCCTTCCCCAGGTTGAGGAATTCTCAGCTATGATTTGCTCAAGTACACCTTTGGCCCCTTTCTCTCTTCTTCCTCTGGAATTCCTATGATACGGATACTGTTCCATTTGATTGCATCGCTTAGTTCTCTAATTCTCCCCTTGTACTCCTGGATTTTTTTCTCTCTCTTTTTGTCAGCTTCCTCTTTTTCCATAATTTTATCATCTAATTCACCTATTCTCCCCTCTGCTTCTTCAATCTGTGCTGTAGCCACCTCTATTTTATTTTGCAGCTCATTTATAGCATTTTTTTATTCATCATGAGTATTTTTTAGTTCCTTGATCTCTGTAGCAATAGATTCTCTGGTGTCCCCTATGCTTGTTTCAAGCCCAGTGATTAATTTATGACTATTTTTCTAAATTCTTGTTCTGTTATATTGCTTAAATCGGTTTTGATCAATTCATTAGCTGTCACTACTTCCTGGAATTTTTTTTGAGGAGAATTCTTCCATTTTGTCATTTTGGCTAGTTTTCTATCCCTTATGTGTTTTAAAAGCTTGTTGTATGCTCTGCACCTGCGAGCGCTGCTATATTAAAGGAGGATCATACGCTGTCCATGGCCTGACCCTTCAGGAGGTGTTTTTTCAGGGATTGTTACTTGCTGTCTGTTGTTATGACTTTGGTTATTTTATTACCCTACTCAGTAATATTTTGGACCCTCCACCAGATTTGCTTTGATTTGTTTCTTGGAGTAGCCCTGTAAAGGAAAACAGACAAACAGGAGACAAAAACATGCAAAGACACAAATAAATAACACAAACAAATTAAAACAAAAACCTAAAGACTAAAAACAAAAAAACAAAAACACCGACTACAAGTAAAGAAGAGGGTGGAAGTGGTGCTGATGGAAGAGCACATACAAAGAGAGAAACGATGGGGGGGGGGTTTGGTGAGGGAGAGAATAAACGTTGATTAGGCAGAGACTAAAGGCTTAATCCAGAGAGAGGGAAAGGAAAATAAAGAAGGAGGTGGGGAAAACGAAATGAAGATAAAGTTACCCAGACTGAGAAACTATATGGCTTGATTATTTCAGAGAGAAAGGAGTTAAAGAAGGAGGTGTAGAACATGTATCAAGAAAATGGATTAAATATGTCTGTTTAGACAGACCAATAACCAGAGTAACCAGCCTAGGGGAGGAAAGAGATAAGGAGGAGAAATGGGGGGGGGGAGGAGAATATATGTATATATCCAGAATTGACATAGAGTTAATCCAGGCAATGCTGCATGGCTTGTAGGTAGCAGCTGTCCCCGTAGAGTCTGTGCCACTCCAGTGGATATGCAGTTACCCAGTGCTAGGGGGCGTGGTTTGGTGTTTTCTGAACCAGCCTCTGCTATGGGCCCTGGGAGTGACCCCTGAGGCCCGCCTTGGTGGTGGTGGTGGCAGGGAGAGTGGGGGAAATGGTGATCCCCCAGTCTCTTCTCCACGGAGTCGGACTGGTGGACTCAGTTTGAGTTGTCTTCACTGTGCCATGGGTGCAGATGTGGTAGTCCTTCTCTCTGCTAACTCCCCTGACCCTGCACTTGGCTAGGATTGCACTCTGGCACTGGGGAAGTGCCTCTCAGTGCAGCGATAAGTGGTCCCGGCTGGCTTTGTCTTTTCCCACAGCACTCCAGGGAAATGGCAGCATTTTCCTCCTGCAGACTGTGCCCTTGGCCCAGCCACTGCACCCCGGGGTGGGGTGGCAGACTAGGCATGTTCTGTGCTATCACACAGCCCTCCAGAGACGGAACCACTTTCTCCAGCTGTGGACTGAGACTCTGACCTACCATGGCACCTAGGCCTGGCTCCCCTCTTCCCCAGGTGCACAGGCAGGGAGCTGGCCCCTGTCCGAAGAAAGCCCCGTGGTTAGAGTCCGGATCCCTCTCAGTCTCAGTCCAACGTCTTTCTCCTGTCCAGATACAGTCCTTTGCTTCCCTAGCCACTCTTTATCTTTCCTTTGTCTCTCTACAGAGGGGGTCCCTCCCCTCCATGCCCATGCAGCCTTTTTTTTTTTATCTCCCCCAGTTCGCAGTTACCCACCTATCTTTTTTCCAGCTTTCCCATTTTCTTCCTAGTGGATTCAGTCTCTTTTCCTCCCAGGCTCTGGTGTTCAAAGTCCTTTGGCTTCTACACTTCTTTGAGAGACCAGGGAAGTATGGATTCCCCCTACTTCTCTGCCATGTTGGCCTCCCACTCTATTTATTTTTTGGGAGAGTGCAAGCAGGGGAGGGGCAGAGAGAGGGGGAGAGAGGATCCAAAGCAGACTCCGTGCTGACATGCTGACAACAGTGAACCCTGTGTGGGACTCGAACTCATGAACCTCCTCAAGATCATGAACTGAGCTGAAGTCAGATGCTCAGTCAACTGAACCACCCAGGCACTCCACTTTCTCCATTTGGATTGTTCTGGATTTTATGATTACCTGAATTCTCCAACTTTTTACCTGTGGTAAGTAAGATAGGAGCGGATCCCTGAGTGTTTACAGGGCCCAACTCTCTCACTCCTATTTCTTATTGAGTATTTCAGAAATATATTTCAGAACTGAACTGTGTTCAGTTTAGTGCTTTAGTCTTTGATTATCCTCCAATTTTGTCAGCATATAAGTATCATCTTCATGATAATGTTGTAGCCCCTCAAGCTCCTTGTCATGCTCCTTTGGTGTTTCCCTTGGTCAGGGCTCAAGGGTTTTGCCTCTAGCGTTCTTTGTTAAACTGAAGGACTTGACTTGGATTGATTCAAAACCTAAATATTAAAAAATATAAAATCAATTACCTTTGGACAGTTGCTTCTCAATATCTTCTGCCAGAATTCCCGCCCCCATATTGGTCATTAAAAGTCATCTTCTAAATCTTGATGTATCAAGATGCATACTAAATAAAATATGATCAGACTGCTTTTGTGGTCTATTATAATTTAATTGCAGAGTTTAACTGACTTTTGTTTATTCTTTTATTTTCTATATATGTCAAATACCTCATCTGTGTATGCTGTGCTGTACTGCTTGATAATAGGCTCTACATAATAGAAATCCATTATGTTCCTCAAAGGAAATTTAAAAGCTGTTCTCTAAGGAGGAGAGGGAAACCCAAGTAGGAATTCAATCTCTAAGAATCAGCATGCATGTTTTTTTCCAAAGAAAGAAAGAAGAAAATAAATAAAAGGTAGAAAACTAGACTTCGGAAGTGTAGTTTCATGCTGCTGCATTAAATGAAACCCATATGGGAGAAGACAGACTGTCAGTAATCCTATGGAGCAGATGGGATTTTGTTCTTTCAAGTGAAAAAAACCCTGCATCTTTATTCCCCAAATATCTTGAAGTTGAGGTAAGCAAGGTTTATTTTCACCATCATCATGTTCTATTTCAGACTGATATTTCTAACAATCGCTAGACATCAGCAGGAAACTCTTAAGGAAATTAGCATTAAATGCAAAAACTGTGTCATCCACGCCATAGGAAACACAGATATATTTAAAAAGTACATTTACTCTTGGTTTGCTCTTTTATTTCTTCAATTGATTTCCACTTTCTTTTCTCCTTTTTAACTGATTCAAAAATTCTTAAATAATGAAAAGCAATAAATTTTTGTTTGCCCCTGCCTACTATCCAAACATATACCTTGGGGGCAAAGTCTTTTCATAATTTCTGTTTTTATCTTTTGTTGATTACCTCAAAAAGAAAATATGATTACATCTCTATTTTTACTTTATCAATAGATATTTATCAATTTAAAAGGTGAAAGATTTATGCGATCTGAAGAGAAACCAGAGTATGATATTTATCAATTTAGATAAAAGTGTAAATTGATAACATGGGTTGGTTTCCACTGTGAAAGTGGAGGCTTTGGCTCATTTATTCCCTTCTATGTTTTTGTCTGGTGGTAGTATTTGTTTTAGTTCTTAATTCCTTAACTTTCTAACTTTATTTTTTTGAGTTTATTTATTTTTGAGATAGATAGATAGATAGATAGATAGGTAGATAGATAGATAGATAGATAGATAGATAGATAGATAGGTAGATAGGGAATCTCAAGCAGGCTCCATGCTCAAAATCACAAACTGTGAGATCATGACCTGAGCTGAAATCAAGGGTCAGATGATGCTTAACCAACTGAGCCACCCAGGTGCCCCAATTTTGTAACTTTCTATAGTAACTTTAACTCCCTTTCTCTTGTTCTATTTAACTTCCATAGGGTATCTTGATGCCCCACTAGGTAAGATGAAAACATTAGCATCCTCCTCCTTTTGTCTGATCTTCCTCCCTTCTTTATGATCTTCTTTGTGTCAAGTAGGATTTTGCTTTTATATTGTCAAGGTTATTACGATTTTCTTTCTGTTCAGAAGCCACACCCGAGTCTTGCATGTTTTGTCCTTATGTTAAATCCAACGCTGGACAATGATGCAGAAGATATTATTTTACAACAACAAAAATAAAATTCAATTCTTGAGTAGAGGTTGCTAAGAATTACTTCTCTTCTATTGCAAAGATGTGGTCCCAAGTATTTAAAATAATGCTGCATTTTAGTTTTGTTTTATATTTAAACCTTGACATTTTTGTAGTGCCTTTCCTCCCCCATTTTTGTGGTGTTTCTAAATGTTCTTTTTTCCTAGCATTTGTCTTTGCCATATACTTATTTGTATCTGGTTATATTTTATGGCAATTCTGTTTTTCCTTAGGGTCCTCCCTCTCAGCACTCTCTTAATTCCCCTAGGTCTCTGGTCAGTTTGGGACTTTACCTCTCCAGCTTTTCCATTTATCTCCAGTTTTCCAGCATCCTTTGACTGTCTTTTCATTTATTGATTTAGAGTAAATCCTCAAGTAACTTTTTTTTTAAGCTTATTTATTTTTGAGAGGAAGACAGAGCATGAGTGGGGGAGGGGCTGAGAGAGAGAAGGAGACAGAATCTGAACCAGGCTCCAGGCTCTGAGCTGTCAGTCCAGAGGGTGACTCAGGGCTTTAACTTGTGAACTGTGAGATCATGACCTGAGCTGAAGTTGGATGCTTAACCAACTGAGTCCCCCTGGCACCCCTCCTCAAGTAACTGTTTAAGAAAAGGTAGAGACAAAGTAAATTTTCTGAGAGTATTCTAACTATGGTTATCAGGTGCCATCACACTTGTTCATTAAATTGACTTGTTACAGAAGTTTTAGTTGAATATATTTTTTTCCTCAGAATTTTGGAAGTGTTGTCTTACTTTCTTCCTATCATATTTTATTGCTGACAGGAAATGTAATGTCCATTTAATTTTTGTCACTGGAAACAACTCGTATTTTCTTTGGATATTCACTTTATCCTTGATGCTCAGAAATGTCTTTAAAATGTATTTATATTCTTCCATTTCTATTTAGAGTCTATTTTAGTGTAACTATGTTTGTCTTCTTCAGTTCTGGATATTCTTATCTATTATTTCTTTGAAAAATACCTCTCCTTCATTTTGCTCTTCTCTTTTTGTGAGACTTCCTCAGAAAGTCCTAGTCCAGTGTTTGGAACTTCTTGGAAAATCCTATTTCTGTTTTCCTCATATATCTGTCACTTTGTCTTGTTGCTATGTGTCTTGGAAAATTTCTGGGACTCTATTTTCCAGGCTTTGTTTTTAATTTTTTACTTGTTACTTTGTGCAACTTATAGTATTCAGGAATCATTATCAGGATACTATAGTATATAGGATATAAAGACTAGAGACCACATTCTCATCTCTCTCCCTTTACAAACTGCACTGTGTAGGGACATTCCTTCTTGTACTCAGACTATGAAATATTAGGATTCTTGGTCCTATAAGAGGGAGGACATTTGTAGACAGTAGGAGAGGAGTCTACATTTATCCATTAATAAATTTAGCATCTCTCTGGAAGCATTACATAGCATATGCCATATCATACCCATTTTAAAATGACTTTCCTAAAGCCCAACAAACAAAAATGATCATCATTCATCCATTTCTTTTTTAAGCAAGCTAGCCAAGTTTTTTCTGATTATGGCTTGTATTTGCTAAGCATTAAACTTTCTTTTAAAGACATTAAAATAGGGGCACCTGGATGGCTCAGTTGGTTAAGTGTCTGACTTGATTTCAGCTGAGGTCATGATCTCATGGTTCATGGATCAAGCCCCGCATTGGGTGCCATGCTGACAGTGCAGAACCTGCTTGAGATTTCTCTTCTCTGCTTCTCTCTCTGCCCCTCCACCCCCTCAAAATAAATAAGTAAACTTAAAAAAATAAGGGCATTAAGATATAAGAAAGGCTTTTATATTTGCCCGTGGTTATCATTTCCATTTCCCTTCATTCATTTATGTAGGTCCAAGTGTCCATCTGTCATCATTATCTTCTGTCTGAAGAACTTTCGTTAAAGTGTGTTGTAGTGCATGTCTGTTGACAAAGAATTCCCTTCGTTTTTGTTGTCCAAAAGAGACTTCATTTCACCTTTGTTTTTGAAATGTATTTTTGCGGAGTAAAGAATTTTAGGTCAAGGTGTTCTCTCTCCCTCCCTCCCCTTCATTATTTTAATTTTTTAATGTTTATTTATATTTGAGAGGGGGAGGGGCAGAGAGAGAGTGAGACACAGAATCCAAAGCAGACTCCAGACTTTGAGCTGTCAGGACAGAGCCCGATGCACTTGAACCCATGAACAGCGAGAACATGACCTGAGCCAAAGCTGACCGGAGACAAAGTGGACACTCAACCAACTGAGCCACCCAGGTTGCCCAATCCCCTTCATTATTTTAAAGATGGTTTCTCCAGTGTACTCTGGGTTGCATGGCTGCTGGCCAGAAGTGTGCTATCATTCTTGGCTTTATTGTTATTCTTTTTTGTTCTCAAGCAGTTACTGAGGTTTTTTTTTTTTTTTTTTTTTTTTTTTTTTTATTTTTGGGACAGAGAGAGACAGAGCATGAACGGGGGAGGGGCAGAGAGAGAGGGAGGCACAGAATCGGAAACAGGCTCCAGGCTCCGAGCCATCAGCCCAGAGCCTGATGCGGGGCTCGAACTCACGGACCGCGAGATTGTGACCTGAGCTGAAGTCGGACGCTTAACCGACTGCGCCACCCAGGCGCCCCTACTGAGGTTTTTATTTGTCACTACTTTCAACAACATATTACAATGTGCTGATGTGTTTTTTTCCAATATGTTTTGTATGGGTTTCTTTGAATTTTTTTGTCACTGTGGGCTTATAATTTTCACCAAATTTGGAAAAAATTCCAGCCTTTTTTTCTTCAAATATTTTTCTCCCCACCACTCTTTCTGGGACTCCAATTACACATATGTTAGAGTGCTGTATTGCCTAATAGCTCATTGAGCCTCTCACCCCCTCCCTCCAGTTTTTTCTCTCTGTGCTTTAGTTTGGATAGTTTCTACTGACATGGCTTAAAGCTCACTGATCTTTTTACCTGCACTGCCTAATCTGCTTTAATTCCATCCAGTGCATTTTCCACTTCAGATATTTCTTTCCGTGTCTAGAAAAAACCTTTGGGCCTATTTCATAGCTTTCACTTCTCTTCTTATCATGCTTATGTTTTCCTTTAGTTTTTTGAAAATCAGTATCATATAATAGCCCTTTTAATATCCTTCTCTGCTAATTCCATTATTACTATAATTTCTGGATATATTTTTGTTGATGAATTCCCCCATTTTGGGGCCATTATTTTCTTACCTTATAATCATTTTTAAATCTAATGGTAGACATTGTGGGTTTTAAAGTCTTGATTGCTGTATTTTGTTGTATTCTATTAAATATGGTGTTGGCTTATTTTTCCCCTCTCATAACAATTTAAGTTAATTAGAATCGGTTACATCCTCTCAAGACTTTTAAGCTTTGTTAAGGTAAGTCCAGGGAAGTCTTTAGGGCCAATTTAGCACCATTACTAAAGCTATATAGTTTTTAGGATTATGCCCAATGTGTGGTCCTGTACAGGCTTCCAGAAATGTTGTGTCTACTCTTTTTTACTAATTCTTTCCCTGGCTTCAGGTAGTTTCTTCTTACACATACACTGGTCAGGTGAAGACCTGCCCCCACCCATCTACAGATCTCTAGGTCTCTTTCCTTGTAGTTCTCTCCTCTGTTTCATTGCCCACAACTTCTAGCTGCCCTGAGCTCTCTGAACTCTGATCTATGGATCTTCAATTTGTAAGATTATTGGACTCTCAGTATCTTCCTTTTATTCCGTGGCATGTAAACTGACCCTCACCAGTAAATTGATGCAGTTGTAGGGCTTAACCTTGTAGGTTTACTTTCTCTGAGGGATCACTGTCCTGGGCTGCCTGTTTCACATGTCTGAAAACTGTTTTTCATATATGGAGTCTGTTTCCTGATTGTTCTGGGTGGGGCCATTTGATCTCTGTACTTTCACCATGGCCAGAGCCGAGGATCTTTACTCCCCCTTCTTAAATTTACTGTGGACAATAAAGATTGTGTTTTATCCCCAATTTTTATTTCAAGCCAAACCTGCCAACAACCCAGTTAGAAACTGATGCTGCTCTTTATGCAGACTTCTAGGAAGTCCTTGATACTTTATACAATTGATGGATAGTGCAGTTGTCTTCAAGCATACGGTTACCCTGAACCAGAAGCATTCAAAGCTGCCTAGAAAGACTGCCGTGTGACAGTCACATGTTCCATTTGTGTTATTGTTAGTTCAAAGAAGAGGCTGTGGATACCATTAGATTTCCCTCTCAGAAATGTATGGATGAGCATCCTCATCTAGGAGCCTGTCAAGAAACCTGTACAGTGAGCGCCAGGGTCATACAGGGCTGGCCCGCAGGTCTCAGGGCTTTCCAACAGATGACCAAAATGACTGCCCATAAGGGCCAGCCCCATGAGACTGCAAACAAACTGTTTTCAGAATTTTTATAAATAATTTTTCCTTGTAACATTTTTGGCTTCAGCCTCAGTGTTGTATTCATATAATTTTGTTTTACTTTGTATTTTTATTTCTGTTATGATCACTCAAAGCAAAAAAATAAAAAGAAAGAAAGAAAGAAAGAAAGAAAGAAAGAAAGAAAGAAAAGAAAGAAAAGTGTTTTTTCCCACCACTCTGTCATTTTTATATCTTAATCATTTGATCAAAACTCAACAGTTGAAGAGAAAGGTCCAACTATTTTTTTCTCCATCAGTTGTAACATCCCCTGCCTGATATCCAGATATGCTTATCACTTTATACGGTGCGGTGTTTCATTGCAAACCAAAAACAAATACAAATACTATTATGGAAAAAAAAATCTAGCATCTGGGTAGCTCAGTCAGTTAAGTGTCTGACTTCGGCTCAGATCATGATTTCACAGTTCGTGGGTTCGAGCCCCACATCGGGTTCTGTGCTGACAGCTTGGAGCCTGGAGCTGCTTCAGATTCTGTCTCCCTCTCTCACGCTCTGTCTCTCAAAAATAAATAAACATTAAAAAAATTGTGAAAATCTAGCTTTCAAAGATTTACAGATACATAAAATTAATAGAAACAATAAATGCTATCTAATTTATAAGTCTGGTATTCATTTAAGGAATCTCATAGAAGAATAAATATTTTTCCTTTGTAATATATTTGACATTTGATTCATTTGGGGCAATATGATTCACCTATAGGGGCCTAGCAAAGACTCCAAACAGCACCCATACCTGCCACTGGCACGTTAAGCATCATCGGATCTAGTGGTTCATATGGCTGAGTAGCGGAGAATCTTGCATGGTAGCCTGGACCTGTTGTAGAGCCTTTTCTTGTTCAGGCCTCATTTAAAACCGACAGCTTTGGGGCGTCTGGGTGGCTCAGTCAGTTGAGCTTCTGACTTCGGATCAGGTCATGATCTCACGTTCCATGAGTTTGAGCCTCACGTTGAGCTCTTTGCTGACAGCTTGGAGCCTGGAGCCTGCTTCAGATTCGGTGTCTCCCTCTCTCTCTGACCCTCCCCCGTTCATGCACTGTCTCTCTCTGTCTCAAAAATAGATAAACATTAAAAAAATTTTTTTTTAAACTGACAGCTTTTCAGGTCATTCAGTCACCAAATCTTGTTTAGAAATAATCACTCTTTGATTGCATTGCCAAAAAAAAAATAGTATGAGGACAGATTCTGATTTAAAAATGCATATAATCAGTGGTCTTGGTAATTTTTATAGAGATAATGCTTATTAATGGCAAGCTTTAATTGTCATAGTACTCATTGACTACCTCTTAATTTCTTGTTGTAAAGTTAAATACAATTCTCATTTCGCTGAACAACAAATTGAGAGTCTTGTCATATCAATGAATTCCAAATACACCTTTCTCATTTGTTTTAGATTTATATTTTAATTTATTCCTATAATAAATTTATATTTTATAATAAAATTTTTATTTTAATTTATTATTTTATATTTTAATGATCATTATGTTTTAATGATTAATATTTCAGTGATTTGAAATTTCATTTAAAATTTCTTCTTTCAGTTGCAGCTGCTGACCCCATATAAGAGGTGAGTTTATTTTTTCATTTCCTTTTTGTTAATTGAAAAATAATTGGCATACAATATTGTCTTATTTCCAGGTGTACAATATGATGATTTAATATTTATATACATTACAAAATGGTCACTGCAATAAGTCTAGTTACCATCTGTCACCATACAAACTCATTAAAATGTTATTGACTATATTCTCTATGCTGTACATTACATCCCTGTGTCTTACTTACTTTATTATCGGAATCCTCTTCACTTATTTCATACATCCTGCCATCCCCTCCTCTCTGGGAACCATCAGTCTGTTCTCTTTGTATGTGAGTCTGTTTCTGTTTTGTTTGTTAATTTTTAAAAAAATTTCACCTGTAAGTGAAGTCATACAGTATTTGTCTTTCTCTGTCTGACTTATTTTAGTTATCATAACACCCTCTAGGTTCATCCATGTTGTCACAAATGGCAAGATTTCATTCTTTTTTAGGGCTGAGTAATATTCCAGTGTGTGTGTGTGTGTGTGTGTGTGTGTGTGTGTGTGTGTGTGTCTATTCAGATCCTCTGCTCATTTTTTGACTGGATTATTTATTTTTTTTGATATTGATTTTTATGAGTTCTTTATATATTTTTCATGCTAACCCCTTATCAGATATATCATTTGCCAATGTTTTCTCTGATTCATTAGGTTGCCTTTTCATTGTATTGATGATTTCCTTTATTGTGCAGAGCTTTTTAGTTTGATGTAGTTCCGTTTGTTTCTTTTTGCCTTTGTTGTCCTTGTCTGATGAGACGGATCCAAAAAAATGTTGCTAAGAAAAATGTCAAAGAGCTTACTGCCTATGTTTTCTCCTAGGACTTTTATGGTTTCTAGTCTTATATTTAATTCTTTAATCCATTTTGAGTTTATTTTTGTATATGGTATAATAAAGTGGTCCAGTTACTTTCTTTTTCATGTAGTTGCCCAGTTTTCCCAACACCATTTATTGAAGAGACTGTCTTCTTCCCATTGTATATTTTTGCTTCTTTTGTCATAGATTAATTGACCATATAATTGTGGGTTTATTTCTGGAGTCTCTGTTCTGTTCCATTGGTCTATGTATTTTTTGTTCCAGAAAACAAGTTCTTGAATGGTTGATTCCATCAACAAGAATTGGAAGTAATAACTGAAGAATAATGTTGCACATTTAAATTATTCTTTCTTTAAAATATCTACATTTTTAAGTTCTTAATTTGACCATTGGCTGTGTCATATGTCTGGAGAAACATATAATCAGAAAAGAAGAACTATTAAAATATGCATTTTATTTTTCAATTAGGTTAAGTCAGTAGAACTTTTCAATTAGTTATATATATGCAGATGGTTTGGGTTGTGGTGATTTTTCTTTCTGAAATCTTAGTTAAAATGAGTGTGTTAATTTTCACTGATACTTGAGAAACTTAAGTGGATATTTTACCCCATATTACTAAATATCCTAACACCCAAAAGTTATCAGAATAATAATATCACTAATATATAAAAGGCTAAGTTAATATTGTTCATTCTGTAGTGCTTTTTATAATGTATTATCCATTCATTTGTTCATTTTTTTTTTATTCATCTATGCCTCATTTATTGCCTGCCTACATTGTTATTAACCTGAGCCAAGGAAAATATGTTATTTAAGAGAACTGACATAATTTCCCAAATTTCAGTTTCTCCTAGGCTGGTCAGATAAAATATAAGATCTCCCATTAAATTTGAATTTCAAATAAACAACAAATAACTTTTTAGTATAAATATTTCCCCAAATATTACATAGAACATATTTATTCTAAAAAAATGTTGTTTATGTAAAATTCAGATTTAACTCACTATTTTGTATTTTTATTTGCTAGTTCTGGCAGCCATCGCTGGTCTGATTATTTAGGTCATCCACAGCTTTGAGGGAAGGATAGCATCTGAGAGGCAGTCAGCACAGTGACTTCCAGTTTGGATCAAGCCAGATTCAGATTCCAGTAATGTCTTGGAGATTTTGAGTTATGGTGACTTGAGGGAAATTATTATTTTTTCATATATATCAAAAGTGAAAATAAAGATCTTTTTATAGCGTTGTTGTAATGGTAAAATGATATAAATTATAAGAAGCTCATCCCAGTGAATTCAATAAATGATGATTCTGTTATGGTGGTTTTAGGCTTATGATTTGAATCTACTGAAACACATACATATATATGTGTATGTATATAAAAAAGCAAGCCTAAAAAATGTTTAATAATTGTATCTTTGTTTTCCTCTCTGATTTTTCTCTTGGCAAAGTTCTTGCTTGCACTCTTATTCCCCTGGAGCTTACCCCCAAACTGTATGTTAAGCTCCAATTTAACAATTTTAGTCCAACATTTTCAACTCCTTATTGGATATCTTTCAGGATTTTTTGAACAAGGATTTTAGACCCATCAGATCTATTTACCAAGCTCTAGTTACCATAATTCCCCCAAAGAACCTATTCCTTATTAAATTTATAGCTTGTTACTTCCATTTACATATCTTCTACTCCAGTAAAACTAATCAATCTGCAGTATATGTTCTGTCTTTCCAGAATTGTTTCATCTTTATAATTCACTTTAACTCCAACTTTTCCATTAAATGTTTCCCCATCTGCTCAGTTGGAAGTTATCTCTCTCCCCATTGAACTCCCATGTCCTTTACATATGTGTTCATTATGGCTCATCATTTTGTATTACATTTATTGAACTGTTTGTGTCTCCACTCAGTCTATAAGCTCTCTATGGGACAGAATCTGTTAATTTAATCCTTTTATCCACAAAGAGGCTAACAGAGTATCTTTTACATTGTAGATATTTAATAGATTTTTTAAAGGTTTATTTTATTTCATTTTAGAGAGAAGGAGAGAGAGGGGAAGGGCAGAGAGAGAAAGAGAGAGAGAATCTGAACATGGAGCCTGACCCAGGTCTCTATCCCACAACCCAGGGATCATGACCTGAGCCGAAATCAGGAGTCAGTCGTTCAACCATCTAACCTACCCAGGTGCCCCTTAATAGATGTTTTTTTTTAGTAAACATGTAGCTATCATCAGACACTCATTTAAGAGATGCTAAATAACACAGACAGTAACTGAGATGCAAGATGTGGAAACTCCAAGGTTAAAAATAAAGAAATATAGGAAAGTGAACAGGAGTACTATCTGTGACACCTTTTCTTCCCTGTCTCCCCTTGGGTTGAGATAGGAAATCTGGCAATGTCTTTAATTGTAGCCACTTTTTCCACAGAGATATCTGAAGCAGAGAGAAAATTTGGAACTTTATTCTTTGGGCTTAACAGAAGCCGAGGAACTAATAATGGAGGGGAGGCCTCAGGAGAAAACCTGGATTGCATGGCACCTACAACTGCTTAAGTGGCACCTACAACTAGTAAGTGCCACCATACTGCTTTCTCAGTTGAATTTCCACCTCCTTAATTCTTTTCAATTGCTCAGGACCAATTAGTTTTGTAGATCAGGTCAGTATAACAACAAAAGACACCCGCCTGCTTTCCCCAGTGATACAGGTTTCCTTCTGTAATAGCCACCTTCTTCCTTTGCTTGGCTATTATAGATAGCTGGAAAGACAGCCTAATACTGCATACTCTGTGACTCACAGTAGGGCATGTTTGCATCATCAGCTTTATGAACCTTGCTTTTCCCACTGCTGAATTTAGAAAGTCACTCTTTATAGAGAAAAGAGAAATATCCCTTCCCAACAGGGATTACCAGTTATTGACTTAGATTTTACTTGATATTTGTGTCCTTCGGTCTCCATGGCAGCCAGCACTTTGATGTAGAACCTATAATCAACAAAAAACCCTTCATTTGTAGCAGAAACATTTTTTATTGAAAAACTAGAATTTTTCAAGAGTGATTCAATATTTCAACAGAAGTGTGGGTTTAAAGCAGAGCCATAAAACTATTATGCCACAGTGCAGGTAGAAATTATAAGCTGTATGTTATTATTGATTAAATTTATTCCTCCCTAGTTCTAAAGTTCAAGATGATTCACTTGATGTTTGAATTGGGTTTCTAGTACACACTGGAGATAGAAGCCTTTGCATTGCTCAGCTGTCATGTTAGAGTCTTAGAATCATAAGAGAATTGGGGTTGGGGGGCACCTGGGTGGCTCAGTTTGTTGAGCATCTGACTTCAGCTCAGGTCATGATCTCATGGTTCATGGGATCAAGCCCCATGTCGGGCTCTGTGCTGACAGCTCTGAGCTTGGAGCCTGCTTCAAATTCTGGATCTCCCTCTCTCTCTGCCCCTATCTCTCTCTCTCTCTCTCTCTCTCTCTCTCTCTCTCTCTCTCTCTCTCTCTCTCTCCCTTCTTTCTCTGTCTCTCTCTCAAAAAAAAAACATTAAAAAAAAAAGAATTGGGGTTGGAGAACTCCCTTTAGAGTTCATACAACCATCTTATCTTGGGTTACAGTTATAGACACCAGGCCCCAGAAACACTAAGAGAAACACTGGCCCAAAAGTGAATTGTTGAAATAAGTCTAGGATTGACCTAACTTCCAGTGTTGAAAGAACTTCCACTATGGCCTCAGCTGCCATCTAACCTTTGGAGAACATCCTAGTTGAGCATACGTATGTTATTTTAGCCATCAGGTACTGCCAATTTCTTTTCGTTAAATGGGGCTTGAGCCATATTTGTATTGGGGTTGAGTGTTGTCACTCAACATGACAAGTGTGCTGTTGTATTGTTCATGAGCAAATGCCAGAGACGTTGTCGATATAATCCCTTTCCAAGTTGTAAAACTGGAGGCTTTTTCCCATGTGTTTGTGATGACCCACTCACCACAATGATAGGTGGTAGAAATGGCCTTCTGATACATTGCAGATAGCTCTGTCTTCATGGAAGTAACCTCATTAATACTGGCAGAATCTTTTGGCTTACTTAGGCTTATAATTCAGGAACGTGTACTCTTGTGCTGTTGTGAAGAGTAACGTTCAAAGGTTACGTACGGTTCCTGCTCTGAAAAGGCTAATTTTATCATGGGATAGGATTAAGGAAGCTTCAAGATGAATGAGGATGAATAATGTGCTTTGGTAGCATGGAGGATGGAAAAAAGGATTAACTGTGAAAAGCGGATCAAGAATGCCTTCAGCATGGTGGAGGTTTTGAAGCTTGGAGATGCTTAAGTTTGAAAATGATTTCAAAAGGGTTAAAGGAGCTCATTTCGGTTTGGGGAAATATTCCATAAGCAAAAAGTTGCACATTTTTTTGAGAAAAGGGCAGTAAGACCAATGTGGCAAGTAGAGGGAGGAATTGTAAAAGTAATTTTATAACACCCATACATACACACAATACATACATTCCCTATATCAGCTCACATACACGAGAGAAGTGGAGTGGTTGGACTAACCTGTAGTGGCTCATAAGAAGTGGTTGTTCAATTTTCAGGATTTTTCTGAGCCAGTTGTGAAACACAGCTATCATTAAAAGTTATACAAACTTATAATGAGATGAACTATATAAAGAACAAAGGTTGTGTATATTCAAGATGTATCAATTCCTAATGATTTTACTACATCTACTTCTGAAGTTATTTGTATCTGTTATGTCTCTATAATGGAGGAAACACTGTGTGATGGTATGGTATCGTGCATCTCTTCCCAACCCCATTTTCAGTGATACCATGTTGGTAGCTTAAAATCTGCCCCCTGTGGAAGTATTTACACCACGGAAATTGGCAAAGCTAAAATCAGGGCTTGATTTATTGCTTTGTTGATCTAGATCTAAGAATGTAATGGATAAAATGTTACTAATGCAGATTAAATGTAAAAGCGTGTTGTGTCTGTATCTACTATTGTATGGTGAACAGCACAAAAATTGAGGGAATATTCTCCCAGTTTTTGAAAACCATAGTTCAGTTCAGCAAAGAAGCTAATGAAATGAGTGGAATTCCAACATGCATTACTGTTTCACTTTTTTCTTACCTTTAACAAAAATGAAATTATATGTATATCCAAATGCAGACATGGATAGTAATCAACTGTTTATTTGTAATTTGAGTTAGTCAAATCAAGGACGAATCACAAATATAGGCTAGCTCTGGAATCAAGATTTTAGCAAGAGTCAACAAAAGCATTATTTGAGAATCAAATGGCCGTATAGAATTTACAAACAAATTGTACAACTTATTATTTACAAACTGCATATTTTATCCTTTGTAGAATTTAAAATAAGCTATATATATTTATGTATGCATTTTTATTTTGGAGAGCTAGTTAAACATTCACCAGTACATTACTGGCAAAGAGAGTGAATTAGAAGAGTTATGTGCTTTTCATTTAAATAGCAACCTTTCAGCTTTTGTACGGGTCAGCCAAACATATCAAATACTGGCAGAAATTTCTCTCAAGACACAGTTTTAAGTCATTCATTAATATGTACAGAATATTTGGACTGGCTTATTAAAGACAAAAAAATTTCATTTATTTTATGAAATAATACGTGAAGTCAGATTGTTTTAATAAGATTCATGTTCGTATTTAGAAATTGATTTTTCTTTGTGAGGTGTAGATGACTCTTCAGTAAAGGAATGGAGCCTTGCAAATGGAAACAATATACTATGTCAGGGTTTTTTGGTCATACTTGTGCAAATTTTGGGGAGAGGTCTTTGGAAGCATTTGTTGAATTTTGGTAAGAGAGTATAATTTCTTTTTTTTTTTTTTTTTTTTTTTTTTTTTTTTTTTTTTTTTTTAAAAATATTTTTTTTTTTTTAATTTTTTTTCAACGTTTTATTTTTTTTTTATTTTTGGGACAGAGAGAGACAGAGCATGAACGGGGGAGTGGCAGAGAGAGAGGGAGACACAGAATCGGAAACAGGCTCCAGGCTCTGAGCCATCAGCCCAGAGCCCGACACGGGGCTCGAACTCACGGACTGCGAGATCGTGACCTGGCTGAAGTCGGACGCTTAACCGACTGCGCCACCCAGGCGCCCCGAGAGTATAATTTCTTAAACATTGTTTTATCTTTCATGAAATTACCAGTAGAGCAGATGAGGCAGACAGGGACCATAAAACACTGTTTTGTTTTGTTTTTTTTTTTTTGCAGAAAATACATTTTTAAGGAAAAATTTAAATACATACAACATGAGGCAGAATAGCACAATGATGCCACTACCTTCCCATCATCCATCCTTAACAATTATAAAACTCATAGACAATATTGTTGCTTCTCTACCCTACCTTCTATATTAGAACAGTTTGCGTAGCAAACCATGGATCTCTTCTACCATCTTACCAGAGCATAACGGAGCATTTTTTCAAAGTTGGGATGCTTGATAAAAATAAAAGAATCTTAAAATGCTTTCTGATATATCTCCATTAAAAAAAAAGCGAATGTAAAATTATATAGCTTGGCAAAAAATTTTTACAGTTCTTTGGATTTCAGAATCCTAGCATTTAAAGGAAATAAAGAATAGAGCACTCTAATTTCTTAGGTGCTCCATCCATACTTAAGAGTCCAAATACTGCTTATTTTCCCTTTATAAATGTTTTCTTGTCACCTTTTAGGCAAAAGATTAATACTGGCATATCTCATTTTATTGAGCTTTGCTATACTGTGATTTACAAACTGAAGGTTTGTAGCAACCCTGTATTTAGCAAGTCTATTGGTATCATTTTTCCAAGAGCATTTACCTGCTTGATGTTGGTGCCTCATTTTGGTACTTCTGGCAATATTTGAAACTTTTTCATTATTGTTATATTTGTTGTGGTGATCGGTGATCTTTGATATTACCATTGTAACACCATAATTGTTTTCGGTGCCATAAACCACACCCTTATACAGCAGCAATTTCAATTAGGCCAATTAATAACCTTAAAATGGCCTCTAAGTGCTCACGTGAAAGAAAGAGTCACACAGCTTTCTCTTTAAATCCAAAGCTGGAAATGATGAAGCTTCATCAGGAATGCATGTTGAAAGCTAAAACAGACCAAAAGCTGGGCATCTTGCAGCAAATAGTTAGCCAACTTGTGGATGCAAAGGAAGTTCTTGAAGGAAATTAAAAGTGCTACTCCAGTGAACATGTGAATGATAAGAAAGCAAAATAGCCTTATTGCTGATATGGAGTGGTCTGGATTGAAGATCAAACCAGCCACAACATTCCACAGGGTGAAAGCCTAATCCAGAGCAAGGCCCTAACTCCTGTCCATTTCATTAAGGCTGAGAGAGATGAGGAGGAAAAGTTATATGGTAGCAGAGGTTAGTTCATGAAGTTTAAGGAAAGAAGCCATCTCCATGACATAAAAGTACAAGGTGAAGCTGCAAGTTATCCAGTAGATATGGTTAAGATAATTAATGAAGGTGGCTACACTAAACAACACATTTTTAATGTAGATGAATCAACAGCTTTCTATGGGAAGAAGATGCCATATAGGTTGAGAGAAGTCCATGCCTGGCTTTGAAGCTTCACTGCCTGACTCTCTTAGGAGTTTAATACATCTGGAGACTTGAAGTTGAAGCCAGTGCTCATGGACTATTCCAAAAATCCTATAACCCCTAAAAATTTTATTCAATCTACTCTGCCTGTGCTCTATCCATGGAACAAGTCCTGGATAACAGAGCATCTGTTTACCACATGGTACTGAATATTTTAAGCCCACCATTGAAACCTGCTGAGAACAAAAGATTTCTTTCAAAATATTAGTGCTCATTGATAATGCACCTGGGTACCCAAGAGCTCAGATGGAGCTGCCCACTAACACAACACCCATTCTGCAGCCATGTATCATAGTAATTTTTAATTTCAAGAATTATTACTTAAGAAATACCTTTTATAAGGCTATTGCTGCCATAGATAGGGGTTCCTCTGATGGATCTGGGCAAATAATATCGAAGATCTTCTGGAAAGGATCCACCATTGTCAGTGTCACTAAGAACATTCATGATTCATGAAAGAGGTCAAAGTATGAACAGGAGTTTGGAAGAAGTTGATTCCAACCTTCATGGTTGACTTTAAAGGGTTTAGAGTTTTAGTGGAGGAAGTAACTGCAGATGTGAAAATAGCAAGAGCACTAGAATTAGAAGCAGAATCTAAAGATGTGACCGAATTGCTTGCAATCTCATGATAAAACTTCCACAGACAAGGAATTGCTTCTTATGGGTGAATAAAGAAAGTGGTTTCTTGAGATGAAAACTGCCCCTGGTGAAATGCTGTGAAGATTTTGGAAATGATGACAGGGATTTAAAATATTACATCAACTTAGTTGATAAAACAGTGTCAGGGTTTGAAAAGACAGATTCCAATTTTTTAAAATATTTTTTTAATGTTTAGTTATTTTTAAGAGAGAGAGAGAGAGAGAGAGAGCGAGAGCGAGCGCATGAGCGGGGGAAGGGCAGAGAGAGGGGGAGACACAGAATCTAGAGCAGGCTCCAGGCTCTGAGCCATCAGCACAGAGCCAGACGTGGGGCTTGAACTTTTTTTGATTGGGTATTGAGGAAAAATATCAATACATGAAGCAAATGGAATGATATGTACTCAAACACAGTGAGAACTTACTTGTTTGAGGAAGGTTTCTCTGACCCCATACCCTTGGGATTAACCTGGAATTCATACTTTTTCTGTATATTCCCAAGACACATCTCCTTCCTTGCTTTTTTTTTTTTTTTTTTTTTTTTTTTTTAAATTTTTTTTTTTCAACGTTTATTTATTTTTGGGACAGAGAGAGACAGAGCATGAACGGGGGAGGGGCAGAGAGAGAGGGAGACACAGAATCGGAAACAGGCTCCAGGCTCTGAGCCATCAGCCCAGAGCCTGACGCGGGGCTCAAACTCACGGACCGCGAGATCGTGACCTGGCTGAAGTCAGACGCTTAACCGACTGCGCCACCCAGGCGCCCCTCCTTCCTTGCTTTTAAATAACGCTGTGATCTCTGAGAGTTAAGGCACCTTTTTTTTTTTATTCATCTAGGTATGTGCCATGAATGTTAAAGGATGGGAAGGTGAGTGACTAGTGTTGGAGGATTTATTCATTGTGCCAATAAGTGATTATCAGTCATTCTCCCTATATAGCTTGACTTGCTCATTCTAGTTCTATTCTGTTTTCCTGGATGCAGTACTGATTCTTAGCAGCAAATACGTCTTTGAAATGGATGAAATTCTCTAGCATACACACTAGAACCATGGCTTCTCCTGAGTGAGAGGACTGGATTTTGGAAAGCAACAAAGGCTATGGAAGTGGCAACCCAGTACTTGGATCCAGGAGGCACACGTCCTCATCCCCATCACTTTGGATTTCCCTTTTCTCTTAAGCGATCCTATAGATCACTGGTTCTCAAGTGTCATCCCTGGGCCAGTAGCATTACTATCACCTGAGAGCTTGTTGGAAATGCAAATTCTCAGACCGTTTCTCAGACCCATGTAATCAGAAGCTCTGGGGATAGGACCTAACAATTAGTCTTTTAACAAACCAAGTGATCTGACGGATGCTAAAGTTGAGAGCCGTGGTACCATGTTCTAAAATGTCTACCATGTCCAAATAGGTTTGAGTAATGCTACAAGTTTATATCTCATTGAAAATCTGCAGAGTTCATTAGCAAGTTAAAGATCAATCATTCTGTAGTAGGAAGCCTGATTAGCCTAGCATTTCTATTTGCTAACATTATTTGGCACAGAAACCATAAAGGAGTTGACATTACCTAGCTCTCCTGGAGTGAGGTATGGCTGGGTTCATCCAGTGAAATATTGGTGGGAGTAGTATGTACCACTCACAGGCCTGGTCCCCCACTACCTTCTACAGAAGATCTTCCTTGCTTTTTTCCCTTCGGCCAATGCCTTGAACAGTTTTGGAAGCCACATGTTGAAGACAGTATTATCTCTATAAGCTGGGTCTTCAAATGAGATCCCATCCCATCACCTCATTGGAATTGCCTTGGATTCTTTGAATGAGAAATACGCTTCTGTTACGTTTGAGCTGTAAGTGGAGAAATTCCATCTATAACAGTAGTTGCCAAGGAGATGTAAAATTAACTTCTGTGCTTCATTGCCACTGGTTCTAACTTGATGAAAGATGATGAACTCTTAGAGGGAAGACTCTTACTGGGCCCAAGGACTCTTTCCTGATCCATAAGCAATGGATCTTATTTTAACCAACTGCATACAGACTTACAGATTTATTCTTTCCTATCTAGAATGTTAGCTTTCATGCTTAATTACTTATAGTTATCATGAATGCCCTTTTCTAGAGCTCAAAACTTCCTGATTTTTCTTCCTGAATGAAGTAACTATTGAGCAAATTTCTTCACTAGCGTGTAATTACTTGCCTAGTAAGTTAACAGACTCGACTTTGGGTATATTTATTTTAAATCAGCTTGTTTATTTATAGTTCTGGAGATCTTTGTTTTATTCTTTGATGAAGCCATCATACAATTTTGGATTGATTTGTTACAAAGTCTAATACAGAAACCTATTATCATCTCATCAAAATGTACAAAAGAAACACTGCTCTAGCTATCGCAACCTTTACATATGTGATTGGGGTAGGGTGGCAGATAGAAAACTAGGTTTGAGTTCTTGCTTTATTATTAATGACTTTGAATAAGTTACTTAACGTTTCTGAGCCTTTATTTTCTTTTTTATAAAAAGAGATAATACTACTTCATTGGCTCTTGATGAGGATTAAGAGTACGACATGCTAGGAGCCAAACATAGTAACTAGTGCTGGAAGTGCTCCAAGTACTCATCTCTCTGATTATTTGTTGAAAAAGAATTTTTTGAATCAAGGCTGGTCTTCTCAAACTTGACTGACCTAAGCAGTTACTTTAGGACTGGTTGTGTCTCAAGATTCATTTTTTTTTTAAGTTTATTTATTTTGGGTGGGGAGGAACAGAGAGAGAGGGAGTGAGAGAATCCCAAGCAGGGTCTGCACTTTCAGCATGAAGCCCCATGTGGGACTCAAATACATGAACCATGAAATCATGACCCGAGCTGAAATCAAGTCAGACACTTAAAAGACTGAATCACCCAGGCCCCCCTTAAGATTCATTTTTGAGATTCACATTATTACTTACTGTTTTGGCAGTTGGTATATTTATTGAATGATTATTTTTTTCTAGTCATCTTGTAAAAATGGTGAATTCTGTACCATTTACTCTGATACATGAATTTGATGAACATGACTTTATTATTTAAGCAAGCTATGTATTTTACTGGATGTAGATTTTTCAGCAATTAGTCACCAATGGTTGTGTATTTAGTAGAGAGCTTTGTAATGGAACTTTACTTTTCAAATTCCACTCTTAACAAGGGAAAATATGGCATGCATGTCTGTTTATTCAACCGGCAACATTACTCTTTTCTTCCTTGTGAGGAGAACTCCATTTTGTTTGAGTGGTAGTGTGCCAGTCTCATGCCTCCTTGCCAGGGACCGAGAGGGGTTGGTACCTCACCATGTTTTAGCCCAGAATCTGTAGAGGAAGCTTACTAAGTACTTCTGAGAAAGAATTTTTTTCCCCCAGTAAAGGGATAAGCTATGTAAGGAAAAGCCCATTTGCCCTTGCTTTGTCCTTCCTCCCTGGGATGCTGTGATTTGAGGACATTTTATCTTCACCTTCAGTAGCCATTTTGCCACTGAAGCACATAGCCAGCAAGATTAAAAGCAGCAGAATGGAAAAATACAAAGAACCAATGTTTCCATAAGCCATGGAATCACTTCCAGAACCAATAACCTCCAGATCTCTCATAAACAATAAAGGTGCTTGTACTTCTAGCCATCTTTGATCAATTTTCTCTCTCTTGGTGCAAAAGCAATACAATCTAACTGCATACAGCACGGATAATGGAAATGTGTTTATAAAAGGTGCCAAGAATTTAATGCTAGGAGGCATTTTGCTTAAGTGTATTTGTATTTAATCAGCCATGGTAAAATTTTTGGAAATTCCACTAATGTTTTCTAGTGGTCTGCACTCAGACCGTACAGTCATGCTCTTTCATTTTCTACTAACAGTTGGTATTCAAATAGATGCTTTCTGTTTTTGGAATTGATACTGGATCTCATTTGAGTAGATATTTAAATGATAATAAATCCTCAAGTAATATCTTATATAGGTGTTGCAGACATTTGATAGCTCTTCTATTTTATACGTGCCCGAGAGTGATTTTAATATGCATGTGGTCTTCTCTTGAACAGCAAGACTGAGTGATATAATTGCCTTGTAAAAATGTAAAAAGAAAGCAAATTTATATGTTAATTTCACCTTTTCCCCATCTATAATTTTTATTAATTAGAACACAGAAATTTAAAATCATTTAAGGGTTTGCATTTCATTTTGAAAAGGAGACTTTGCAGTAAAACATCTGAATGAAGGTAGCAACATATTAAAAATTTTATAATTTTCTTCCCTTTAAAAACAACATATTAGACCTCTAACTAGGATAACCAAGGGAAAAAAAGAGAAGATACAAATTATAATATCATAAATGAAAGAGACCCATTATTACTGATCCCATCAGCATTAAAAGGATGATAAAGGAATATTAGGAACAACTCTAGGCCCACAGGCTTGATAACTTAGATGAAATGGACCAATTTCTGGAAAATAACACGAGACTAGGGAAAATAGCAGTCACTTGAATATACCTATGTCTTCAGAGGCACACAGTAGTTCAGTAGTTTGTCCCTACTTTAATATTTGGTGCCTGACCAGCAAGGTTGCCATGGTCACACATTTGTGTTAACATAATATTTGAATTTATGAAGTGAATAGAACTGGCCTCATGTAATTTATTTCTTTTGTAGGTTTTCTTAACCTGTGCTTGACAGAGTTTTGCATGGTTGAGTATGTGGCATTGTGTAAACATATAAGATGAATATAATTTTATATGCAATTTATAAGCAACTCCATGAAATCCTTTGGGAGAAAAGCATTAACATTACTGTATAGTCAAACGTCAGTAAATTCCTGGACACCAGAGATGTTGGGATTAGTAAGTATTTAGTGTTAGTCGATGAATCACTTAGTTAACATGTGAATAATAGAGAACTTAAAACAGAGTTAGTGTTACTGACTATTTGTACTTAGATTATTTTTTTTTCCCATCACCACTATCCATGTCTTCTTTTGACCTTTTTGACTGTTGAAGGAGTCCTTCCTTTTTGCATGTTTTGTGGCATCACATCTAAAAGTATCGTACAGCATTGCACAGATAGAAATATATCTATGGAATTTGAATTTAAATTGTCTTCATGCTGCTAAAATGTCTCATTATATTAAAGCACAGAGAATGGAGGGACACTTTGAAAATTCACAAATTGTGTTCTAGCCCTTGAGTCTCAAGTTAATCTTTCCCCTAGTCTACTGAGCTATAATTGACATATAACATTGTGTAAGATGTATGATGTGACCATTTGGTACATGTGTATATTGCAAAATTATTACCACAACAGGATTACTTAATACTTCCATCACCTCACATAGTTGCCTGTGTGTGTGTTGTGAGAACTTTCAAGATCTACTCTCTTAGCAACTTTCAAGTACACAACACAGTATGGTTACCTATAGTCATCATGGTGTACATCAGATCCCTAGAACTTAATCATCTTGTAACTGGAAGTTTGTGCCACCTTTATACATTTGCCCAATACCTTGCCCCTGGAAACTATCAATTTACTATCTCTTTCTGTAAGTTTGATTTTTTTTAGGTACCGTATACAAGTGAGAGCGTATAGTATTTGTTTTTCTGTCAGACTTATTTCCCTTGGCATAATGCCCTCAAGATTCGCTCATGTTGTCACAAATCATACGATTTCCTTTTTTTTTATGGGTAAATAATATTCTGTTGTGTGTATATATATACATTTTCTTTTACATTCATCCATTGATGGACACATGGGTTTTTTCCATGCCTTGGCTATTGTAATAAGGCTTCAATGAACATGAGAATGCAGATATCTCTTTGAGCTCCTGATTTCATTTCATATATATATATATATGTATATGCAAAGAAATGAAATCTATCTATCTATCTATGCGAAGAAATGAAATCTATATATATAAATCCAGAAGTGGGATTCCTGGGTCACATGGTAGATCTATGTTTAATTTTTTGAGGAACCTCCAAACTGTATTCCATGGTGGCCGCACCCATTTATGCTCCCACCAACAGTGTACTGGGGTACCCTTTTCTTCACATCTTTGCCAGCACTTATCTTTTCTTGTCTTCACATCTTTGCCAGCACTTGTCTTTTCGTGATAGCCATTCTAACAAGTGTGAGGTGAGATCTCATTGCAGTTTTGATTTACATTTTCTTGATGATTAGTGATGTTGAGGATCTTTTCATGTGGCTATTGGCCATGTGTATATTTTCTTTGGAAAAATGTCTATTCGGGTCCTTTACCCATTTAAAAATTGGATTATTTTCCTTTTGCTATTGTAGGAGTTCCTTATATATTTTGGATATTATTCCCTTATCAGATATATGATTTACAAATACTTTCTCCTATTCTATAGGTTCCTTTTTCTTTTCTTTTCTTTTCTTTTCTTTTCTTTTCTTTTCTTTTCTTTTCTTTTCTTTTCTTTTCTTTTCTTCTTTTGCTCTGCAGAAGCTTTTCGGTTTGGTACAGTCCCACTTGCTTATTTTTACTTTTGTTTCTTATGCTTTTGGTGTCATATACAAAAAAATCCTTACAGAGACCAATGTCAAGGAGGTTTTTCTCTGTGTTATTCTTGGAATTTTACAGTTTCATGTCTTATCTTTAAGTCTTTAATCCATTTCAAGTTAATTTTTGTGAGTGGGTGTGAACTAGGGGTTCAATTTCATTCTATTGGATGTTATTATCCAGTTTTCTCAACACCATTTATTGAAGAAGACACCTTTCTCTATCGAGTATTCTTGGCTCCTTTGACAAATATTAGTTGACTGTATTTGCATGGATTTATATCTGGGCTCTAGATTCTGTTCCATTGGTCTATGTGTTGATTTTTATGCCAATTCGGTACTGTTTTGATTACTGTAGCTTTGTAATATATTCTGAAATCAGGAAATGTCATACTTTCAGGTTTATTCTTCTTTCTCAAGATTGCTTGGGCTGTTTGGGATCTTTTGTGGTTCCATACAAATTTTAGGATTGTTTTTCTATTTCAGTGAAAAATGCCATTGGAATTTTGATAGATACTGCATTGAATACATAGATGACTTTGGGTAGTATGGACATCTTAACAGTATTAATTCTTCAAATCCATGAACACAGAATATCTTCATTTATTAGTGCCTTCAGTTTTTTCATTAATGTTTTGTTGTTTGCAGCACGCAGATCTTTCACCTCCTTGGTGAAATTTTGTGTATAGTAAGGTTCTGTATGTTGTGTATATTTGTATATGTTGTAGTAAGTCACTTACCCTATTTAGTATCAGAGACCATGTTTGCTTCTACATTAAAGTTGGAAGGGGAATAGATGATTGTCACGATTCTGGAATGAGTAGATTAACAGCGATATTATGACTTTGCATGAACAACAGAACAGGAGATAACCAACAGAATGGGTTGATCAAGAAGAGTTTGGGGAAAGAAAATGAGTTTAATTTTGAATATGCTTTGTTAGAACAGTGATTTTAAAGTGTGGTCTCTGGACAAGCAGCATCAGCATCACCTAGGAACTTTTTGGACACAGATTCTTGGTCCCATAATAGACCTATTGACTCAAATTCTGGGGATGAGCTCAGCAATCTCAGTTTTAACAAGCCCTCCAGGTGATTCTGAGACACTCTCAAGTTGAGCACCACTGAATTAGAAGAATATATTGCTCATCGCTATATATAGATTTTTAGTAGTTTGGTGGAAAGAAAGGTTTAGAGCACTGGAGCAGGCTCATGTGGGAGATTTTGGAGTAATCAGCCCACGGGAATCCATAGAGGTTGGTGAGGATGTCTGGAAACAGTATCTAGGATGAGAAGAACAGAGTACCAACAGAAGGTAGCAAGAACTTCCCCAGCACAAAAACATTAAAGGAAGATGATGGTGAAGTTATTTTTACATGAGGGCTGGACAATGATGCAGAATTTCTGTCTGGTTTCCCTAGTCTTAATTGCAACCTTACCTCCTATACCCTAGAATCTAGGAAACTACAAATAAAGTAGTAGTGACATGAAAATATTTGTATGGGAAGGTTTTTTTTCCCATTCTGGAAAACTAGATATGAGAAATATATTATGGTTTGTACAGGGAGAAAGAAACTGTTCTAGATTTTTATTTCCTTGGTTTTATCCACATGATGAACCATTTATTGTTTTAGATATACTTTTCAAGCCTAGTTTTGTTGGTTTGTTTTGTTTCTATGGTAATGTTTCAAAGCCTCTTGAATCTGAACTATTTTTTATTACTTTTCTAAAACTGGCAAGCCAATAAATAGACTCAGTAGAAGACAACTGTGAAGAAGTGGTATTAATTATGTCTTGATCATTCTCCACTCACGTTTCTTGTGTTCAGTCTAGCCATTCAGTATGCTCATTACACTTGAGTTCCTCATATACTCAGACTACATTTTAATCATGTTACGTAGAAGAGCATTTATGTTTTCATAAATTTATATTTTTACAAATATGTATACAATATAAATATTCTGGATTATTCCAGTGACATCACCAAGCATGTTCTATTGCTATTTGTGTCAGTGTTTTTAAAAATTTAATTTTCATAGGAATCACATGGAGATAATATGAAAATGCAGATTTTTCATTTCTAACAAACTCCTAGATAATTCTGATCCTGAGTCCATGTACCACACTTCGAGTAACAAAGCTTCAGATAATATATGTTGAGATGCATCAATTTAATGGGATAGTCTGAATCCATTAAAGGGAATGAGGCCAGAAATGAAGAAATCTGCAAGATACGCTGTTTAAATGAAAAAAGTGGGGTGCCTGGGTGGCTCAATCGGTTAAGCGTTCGACTTCGGCCCAGGTCATGATCTCATAGTTCGTGAGTTCAAGCCCTGCATCAGCTCTGTGCTGACAGCTCAGAATATGGAGCCTGGTTCATATTTTGTGTCTCCCTCTCTCTCTCTCTTTCATTGCTGCTCACACTCTGTCTCTGTCTCTCTCAAAAATAAATAAACATTAAAAAATTAAATGAAAAAAGCAAAGTGAAGAATTGTATATATTATGATTCCACTTGCATGTTTTCAAGGAAGTGTATTTATATAAAGAATATTTCTGAAAGAGTGTCTAAGAAACTTAACTAGAGATCATATTTGAGGAGGGGCAGTGAGGATCTGGGGTATGAGGGATGCTTTCTTTTATGGAATATAACCACATTTATTTTTGTTACAATCAAGAAATCTTTAAAATACACAGAGATGTGTAGAGCATATTATAAAGAAAACGAACATGTTATATTTAAAAAGGATTTGGGGGGGCATATTTGTTTCAGATTTTTTCCCTTTAGCATATATCATATTGATGAAACAACTGCACGTGCTTCTTAACAACCCTTTTAATCCCAATCCTGAAGTACCAGTCTCCTTAGATTAGTATGAGTTTTTCCCATCCACATTTTTTATAGGTTCATCGCATAGGGAACTTTAAAATATCTGTTGGTTTTGTTTTAAAATTTTACGTAAATGGGGTCATGTATTTATTTTTGAATTACTTTCCATGTGAGTTACAGCTTTTTCAATAAAAACTTTAATAAAAGGAAGAAAATTACAATCAACAAAATAGGACTCTCAAAATGATGTGCTGTAGCTCTATTGTAGGAAGGGCACTGGATCAGGAACCAGAGCTACAACCTTAAGGTAAGTTGCCACTAGGCACGTTATGACATTGGGTGAGTCACTAGATCTCTCTAGACCACAGGTTTCTAATATGTGATCTAGCTGCTCCCAGGTCCCTTTAGCGGTCCAGTTATGAAATATTCTAATACATACTTTCTCTACTGTCACTTTATAATTGACTAAGCCCTCAAACTGTCATTCAGATTCCAGGAAGCCAGTTGGGTGCTGATTTGGCTTCAAGGATTGTAGATTTTGACTGAAGCTCTCACCTCTGGTTAGGTGACAGACAGCAAAGAGAGGATACGAATGTGAGTGACAAATCTGCCTGACAAAAGTGTTGGGAGATGATGTCTTCCAGCCTAGACCCTTTTGTTTAGTACTCATGGATGGAGTATTTTTTCAGATTGAGCTGTGACAGATTTCAACAGTGGCAGTGAGTACTTTGGTTATCACTGGTTTTATCGCTATCACTGTCACCTTTGTAAATGTTTTCTTGGCTTAAATATGTTGAGGCTGTGAGACATGGAAGGCAGTTACCCACCAGGGGGGCCTCCTGCCTGCCTTGGCTAGAAGGGTGAGAAGAGTGATTAGAGGGTCTACAGTAGCTTCTCGCCCGTTGTCAACATTCATTTGAAAGGCGTGAAAACTGGGAAATGTTCAAATCCAAGATTGTGAGATCAATAAGGTTGCTAAGTGAATGTTTTAGAGAGAAGTTTGAGTTCTGAAAAGGATTAATGGTATTTGTTACTTTCTGAAATGCAGATCTTAGAGTAAATGTTTTCTAAAATATTAGCTATGGAAGAGAAAGTATTTCATAACGTCTTTGCCGGAAAGAATGTGAAAGATTTCACCTCCCATTCAAAGTGCAAAAGTTAGACCCACAGATAGAGAATATGTTTTCTTGAATAGAAGATTTAGTAACATTCATTTTATGGATACGATATATCTATAAAATGTGACAAACCTCTTTGAAACATAAATGTCAATTTAATGATGCCAGATACTTTTACCTGCTATGGTTTGCACAAACAAACCTTCTTCTCCTTTCTCTCTCTCTTTTTCTCCTGGGACTCCTATGATATAAATGTTATTATGCCATATGGAGTTGCTGAGTTCTCTAAGTCTACATTTGTGATCTAATATTTTTCCTGCTTTTTCTTTTCATTTTCATTACTTTCCTAATTTATCTTCCTCTTTTTTAGAGAGAGAGTGTATGTGTGCCCAACTGGGAGAAAGAGACAATGGGAGGAAGAAAGAGAGAGAAAGTGAGAATTGAAGGAGAGAGAGAGAGAGAGAGAGAGAGAGAGAGAGAATCTTAAGCAGACTCCATGCTCAGCACAGAGACTGACATGGGGCCTAATCCCACTACTTGGAATCATGACCTGAGCCGAAATTAAGAGTCAGATGCTCAAATGACTGAGATACCCATGCACCCCAATAAGAATTTTTCAATATAATTTGTTCTTCTGCAATTCTATGTATTTATGCATTTAAAAACTCTTCTAAGAACAGGTTGCTATACCAGAAAAGTCCCCACTAGGAGAGTCACAGGCCAATATCTCTGATGAACATGGATGCAAAAATTCTCAACAAGATACTAATAATTGAACCCAACAGTACATTAAAAGAACTATTCACCACTTTCAAGTGGGATTTATTCCTGGGCTGCAAGAGTGGTTTAATATCTGCAAATAAATCAATGTGATACACCACATTAATGAAAGAAGGGATAAGAACCATATAATCCTCTCCATAGATGCAGAAAAAGCATTTGATAAAATACAGCATGCGTTCTTGATAAAAACCATCAATAAAGTAGTTATAGGTGGAACATACCTCAACATCATAAAGGCCACATATGAAAGACCCACAGTTAATATCTTCCTCAGTGGGAAAAAAAAACATAGCTTTTTCTTTAAGTTCAGGCACGAGACAGGGATGTCCATTCTCACCATCACTATTATAGTACTGGAAATCCTAGCCTCAGCAATCAGAAAACAAAAAGAAATAAAAGGCATCCAAATTGGTGGATAAAAGTCAAATTTTCACTCTTCTCAGATGACATGACACTCTATGTGGAAAACCCAAAAGGCTCACCCAAAAATTTCTAGAACTGATACACAAATTCAGCGAAGTCACAAGATAAAATATCAACATAGAGAAATCTGTTGCATTTCAATACACCAGTAATGAAGCAGCAGAAAGAGAAATCAAGGAATTGATCCCATTTACAACTTAGGAATAAGTTGTAAGATACCATAAGATACTTAGGAATAAACCTAATGAAAGACTTAAAAGATCTATACTCTGAAAACTAAAGAACAGTTATGAAAGAAATTGAAGAGGACACAAAGAAATGGTAAAACATTGCATGCTCATGGATTGGAAGAACAAATATTGTTAAAATGTTGGTATTACCAAAGCAATCTATACTTTCAGTGCAATCCCTGTCAAAATAACACCAGCATTTTTCACAGAGCTGGAGAAAACAATTCTCAAATTTGTATGGAACAGCAAAAGACCATGAATAGCCAAAACAGTCTTCAAAAAGCAAGGCGAAGCTCGAGGCATCACAATCCCAGACTTCAAGCTACATTACAAAGCTGTAGTCATCCAGACAGTATGGTACTGGCACTTAATCAGACATATTGATCAATGGAACAGAACAGAAAACCAGAAATGGGCACACAACAAATGGGCAACTAATTTTTGACAAGGCAGGAAAGAACATACAGTAGGCAAAACACAGTCTCTTCAACAAGACTGAACAGCAACATGCAGAAGAATGAAACTGACCACTTTCTTACACCATACACAAAACTAAATTCAAAATGGATTGAAGACCTAAATATGAGACAGGAAACCATCAAAATCCTACTGGAGAACACAGGAATCAACCTCTTCAACCTTGGCTGTAGCAACTTCTTACTAGACATGTCACTGAAGGCAAGGGAAACAGAAGCAAAAATGAACTATTGGGACCTCATCAAGATAAAATCTTCTGTAAAGTGAGGGAAACTATCAACAAAACTAAGAGGCAGCCTACAGAATGGGAGAAGATTTTCACAAATGCCATATCTGATAAAGGGTTAGTGTCCAAAATCTATAAAGAACTTACTAAACTCAACACCAAAAACACAAATAATCCAATTAAGAAATGGGTACAAGACCTGAACAGACATTTCTCCAAAGAAGACATCCAGGTGGCTAACAGACACAGGAAGAGATGTTCAACATCACTCATCATCAGGGAGAAATATAGCAAAAACACAGTGAGATACCACCTCACACCCATCAGAATGGCTAAAATTAACAATACAGGAAACAACAGATGTGGTGAGGATGTGGAGAAAGGGGAACCGTCTTATACCCTGGGTGGGAATGCAAACTGGTACAGCCACTCTGGAAAAACAGTATGGAGATTCCTCAAAAAGTTAAAAATAGAATTACCTTATGACCCAGTAATTGCACTACTAGGTATTTACTCAAAGGATACAAAAATACTTATTTGAAGTGGTACATGCACCCTGATGTTTATAGCAGCATTATCAACAATAGCCAAATTATAGAAAGTGTACTCATCAACTGATGAATGAATGAAAAACGGGGATGTGTGTGTAATGGAATATTGCTTGGCAATCAAAAAGAATGAAATCTTGCCATTTGCAACAATGTGGATGGAGCTAGGGTGTATTATGCCAAGGAAAATAGAGAAGAACAAATATTATATGATTTAATTCGTATGTGGAATTTAAGAAACAAAACAGATGAACATAGGGTAAAGGGAAAAAAGAAGGAAGCAAAACATAAGAGACTCTTAATGATAGTGAACAAACTGAAGGTTGATGGAGGGTTGGGCTAAATGGGTGATTAAAGAGGGCACTTACTGTAATAAGCACTGGGTGTTATATGTAAGTGATGAATTACTAAATTCTGCTCCTGAAACCTATATTACAGTACATGTTAACTAACTAGAATTTAAGTAAAAACTTTAAAAAAAAAGGAAGGAGGAGTTTCAAAGACTTTGTGGACATATTTTTAAAGTACCATAATGAAATATTACTCAGCCGTAATAAAGAATGAAATCTCACCATTTGCGACAACATGAATGGAGCTACAGAGTAGTATGCCATGTGAAACAAGTCAGAGAAAGACAAATACCGTATGGTTTCACTCATAGGTGGAACTTAAGAAACAAATGAACAAAGGGGAAGAAAAGGGAGAGAGTAGCAAACCAAGAAACAGACTCTTAACTACAGAGAACAAGCTAATGGCTACCAGAGGGGAAGTGGGTGGGGGATATATTAAGCAGGTGATGAGGATTAAGGAGTGCACTTGTGTTATGACCAGCAGGTGTTGAAGGGTTGAATCAGTATCTTGTACACCTGAAACTAATATTACACTGTATGTTAGCTAACTGGAAATTAAATAAAAACTTAAACAGAATACCATAATAGTCAATCAGTCAAAGAGGTCTAAGAATCATAAGATCAATTATAAGACTGCAATGAAGCATAACTTTGTTAAGTTGTCCTTTAATTTATATTAATTTCCATAGAAAATCACTGATAATAACTAATATTGGTTTAGGACTCCATGTACTGGGTACTGCACTTGGCCTTTTACACCATTGATTTTATCCTTAGCACAATTCTAGGAGGCAGAACCACCTATTAACAAGTTTCAAAATTAAAATGCCATAAATTATAACATGCATCCTTGTTTTATGTATGATTAAGAAAGAAACAAAAATGCCAATTAAACCACAGCACAGTGCCTCATTTATTTGAATTTGTACTTTGTCCTTGTTGGAAGTACTGAATCTAGGCCTATTTAGAACCTCCCTCCACCCCCAACTTTGGTCATATATGACCCCTGTGCACATATAACAATTGGAAAACGTAAGTGAAAATAAATTGGTGTTCCTAAAACGTTTTCACATTCATCATCCTATTCTTATGAAACACTGACATTGTTGCTTCCTACCAGAGGATTCAGCCTTGCATTGATTGTAGGTCCCATGCATGCAGCCTCATGGTTGGTATAGCTTAGCCTTGAGGTTATAGCCATTGTATCAACCAACCACTTTGTTTCAGATAAGTATAGGATCTTAAGTTATATTTCCATGTCCTGTTCAGATGCATATTTAGTATTCTCAGGCTCTGAACCACAAATTCTTCCTTTTTGGGTCTTAGATCCTATGTAATTAGCCTATATATTGCACTTTACTGGATAAAAACAAGTTTTCCTTTAATCTGTTCTGATTTATTCTATGGGTTTTCATCAAATTGTGCCCTAAAATTGTATTAATAAATGTATAGGAAATTTTCATTTTCATAGTATATGTTTGTTATTTTTCTGATGTAGGGCTTTTCCCTCCTTATGAAGTACATTTTCTTTGCTACAAACACCCATACGAGGTAGCTTTACCTTCTACTTTTGCTAATTTTGTTTTAATAAAGAACAGCCCAGATGCTTTATTTGTATTTAATTTCATCTCTTTATGGTGGGCATTCCCCAGCACATCTCTTTTAGCTAAGGAATTATTCTATTTTTAGAGAAGAGGATAGAGCAGGGAATTAACACTTCCCAATATTACATCAAGGATGACTCTTACACAACTAACTTCATCTGATCGACCATTAGGCCTGCTCAGCTTCTTATTTCTCCAAATTTTACTATTTTACAAGTAATCAAATTCAAAGACAGTTACTGCAAGATATAAAAAGTTGTGGCCATCAAATAGAGAAATAAAATTTTCATGCAAATAAAGAGAGGTTTCTTCTTGTAAAATTGTTTTCACCATTTAGTTTGAGCAATTATAGCTCTTTACATTTCCTAAGCAATTACAGCCATGTGCATGTGCAGTGATTCAGTTCCCACTGAATCATGATGAAATGGAAAGCAAAAATGAAAAGAACAAAACTAAAATTCTAAAAATGGTGAGCCACCATGTTTCTCTGAGGCTGGTGGGGGTCTAAGGATGCTCGTGTCTCCTCATCAGATGATCCTGGGTAACAGGAAATGGGATATATGAAAGCTAACTGTGCCCTTCCAAAGCAAATCATGGTGGAGAGTAAGTTCCAGCAGAGATGGAAAGTTGGCTTGGTTCTCTAAAGCCCCTGGAATGGATGGAAATTTACCAGGTACCTATAGCATTGTTCTAAGAAGAAGCTTCCAGTAAGAGCATGGCGAGTGGCATAAAGGACAGGCTTTGGAGACAGACATACCTGGGTTAGGGATTTGCCTCAGTCATTTTCCAGGTGTTTGAGATAGAACAATCTTCTCAAAATTTCAAGTGTATACGCATTACCTGGTGACTTAATTAAAATGCAGATTCTGATTCAGTAGGTCTGTTGGTAGGGCTCAGAATTCCACATTTCTATCTCCTAAAAAATGCCATTGCTGCTGCTATGTCAACCACTCTTTGAGAAGCTGTTTACTTCCGAGTTTTAGTTACCTACTCTGAAATTTAGAGAAATGGTATCTGATTACACATTTGTGGCTTTGATTATAAATAGTATGTGTGAAGGATGCCACACAGTGCTTGGCATATCATACGTGTTCAAGAAATGATACTAATATGCCCCATTTGATCAGCTTCAAATATTTTGCTGATCTAAGCCAATGAACAATTATACCAGGGATGTTCCTGTTAGGTGTGATAATAACAAGATTTAGCTAAGGAAGCTTGCATTTTCATATACATCATTGGATCCATCTAAAAATGAATGACTGTTTAGCTACCTGAAGAATTTTGGCTTCCTTTCCCTCCCTTCACTTCCCCTCCCTCTTCCTTTCAACTTCCTTCCTTCCTTCCTTCCTTCCTTCCTTCCTTCCTTCCTTCCTTCCTTCCTTTATTTATTTAAGAGCACAACATAGAGTCAGAGAAAAAAAAAAGCATGAATCAAACAAAAGATAGAATTTTAGCCACTAATGTCACTTTGGGCACTTTTAGAAATGAAGAAATAAAAGTGGCTGTGATTTTAGGTGTGTTCTTCAAACAAGTTAATGTATAGTGCATTAGAGAAATTTACTTGAAGTCAGTGGTGCTGACATCTTGAGAAATAGACACAATGAAGCAACAGAAGAGTTTCCAGATTCTCAAGGCTATTTATCCCTGTACAAAAATTCTTTGTATCTCTTTTGCATTTCAACAGTCTAAAGTTTTACCACTTTGTGGCATTTCTTTGGTAACTGTTTCTGATTTTATAAAGTTGGGCTTTTGACATAATTAGGAGTTCTATTCTGGTTAAAGTACAGGAGTCCTGCAATTACCCACTGCATTCCATGGTAATTATCTACACTTGTGCCTTTTCCCCCTGTGTGGAGCCAGTGGCCTTATTATGATATTGTAAGTGCTTAAAATGTTTTCTCAGGAGGTTGTGGCTATGATGAGGCCGGCTCCCCTTCTCTGCAGGTGACAGAAGATTAAAATGTCCAGATTACTCTGTCATTGTTTGCCCTTTTTGGGCACATCCTGCAAGTGGCTTTAACTTCAGTTGAAGATTTTGTGAGCAGGTGAAAATTTTAGTAAAGAATGCCACACATGGTAAAGTGACAAGGCAATGTTTCATAATAAAAGATGTAAGAGTTATGTATTCCTTGAGCGGGTAGTTTTGAAAACTAAATAGGTTAAACTTTGATTTTTCAGAAACAACTTCTCTTAAAAATCTAGTGAGAGCAACTCATTTTCTTTGCAGATAATCTTGAGGTAGGTTCAATGAAGTTTGTAATTAATATGACACAGCACTCCTTTCCTAAGTAGCTCAAAGCAATTTTGTAAAATGGATGATTTACCTTCAAAACTTCAGATACAACTAGAGAAATTCCATTATTCGCTCAATTTTGAATGTGTAGAAGAAGGAAAAACTTATGCTGGCCCAGATTCAAACTAGCTTTAGATGCGTTTGTGCCCTGGATCCTTCTGGTTGTTTCACTTAGTTGTCAATGACGGATGTTGGTATGACTAAAGGTGAGTGGTTTTTTTTTTTTTCCTTTCTTTCTTTTTTTTTTTTTTTTTTTTTTTTTAGAGACCATTAACTCTCTTGATCCTGTAATATGGCCAAGAAGTTAAATAAATTAACCAAAAAAATATTAAATAAGCACCTTCTATGTTTCAGGCATTGGGTTGATGTTGGGGTAAAGCAGGCCAGCAGGAATCCAACATGGTTCCCATCCTCACAGACCTTGTGGTCTGGCAGAGCAAGGGATGCCAAATTATCATGGATTGGGAGCTTCTTCAGTTTTGGAGTTAATACAAAAGTAATTAAAGCTTTGGGCGTGAATGAGACTGGCTGGAGACGAAGTCCTCAACCCTCAGCTGCACATTAGAATAATTTATGGAGCTTTTTGAAAATTTAGGCCTTATCCTTAGACAGTTTCCTGACCATTGATGTTTTTGTTTTGTTTTGTTTTAATGTTTATTTAGAGAGAAAAAGAGAGCACGAGTGAGGGACATAGGGATGGAGACAGAGGATCCAAAGAGGGCTCCACGCTGACAGCAGAGAGTCCAATGTGGGGCTCAAATTCATGAACCCTGAGATCATGACCTGAGCCAAGTATGAACACTTAACTGACTGAGCCACCCAGGTCCCCCTTGATGTTGGTGTTTTTAAAAACTCGCCTGGCGATGCTCATGTGCAGCCAGAATTGAGAACCCTTAATCTAGAGAGAAGTTAAAAAAGGCAGATAAATCCCAGTTATTAATAAGATTAAAAAAAACATTTTGAAGGAGTTGACATATCATGTCTTAAGTATTGAGAAAAATTATTTAATTTGTAGGAGAAAGGAAGGGTTCCCTGCCACCTCTTGTCTTCCACCTTGCATTATATGTGTAAGGTAGAATTTTTACACTCTTCCTCAAGCATCAGAATGACAAATAAGCCTCATAGGTCCCAGAATGAGCACTGTTTAGATGGCACTGGGTAGTGTTGAATTTTGATCAGTGTAAGGATCAAAACAACCCTAGAAACATCACAAGGAAAATTTTCTATGCATGGTGATAGATGTTAACTAGACTTATCATGATACTCATCTTGTAATCTATATAAATGTCAAGACATTCTGTTGTATACCTGAACTAATATAACGTTATATGTCAATTATACCTCAACAAAAAAAAATATACCCCTGGAAAGACATGTCTTTCCAGACGTGCCTGACTGTTCCTGCTCTTCTATGGCAAGAAGATATTTGGATTTGCACTTGTCTGATTATAACACATTCTCTTCCCCGATGTGTTCCTTCCTCCTTCACATTTCAGATTTTATACCCATCCATGAAAGACTCTGCTGGTATTTTATTTCTGGATTAATAGGTATTATCACCTATGTACAAAATCCACAGCAGGACATAATTCGCGTCGGAATTTAAAGAACTCCATGTTCGACTTGATAAGTATCTTCTATTCTGAGTGTTTACTACTGTAATAAGTTCAGGAAGTGAGGAGGCAAGAGGGAAGGAAGGGAACATTCTGACTCCCACTCTCAAGTACTGATTAAATAGCAAATATGTATTTCATGTTAGAGCAAATAGTGTTTAAGAGTTATAATGTATGTGAAGAAGGCATTTTCCCCTGTCCTGTGGAAGCAACTTAATTCAGAAGGGCAGAGATGAGTGTCTGCCTTTCACTTTGGGCATAACTAAAGGCTTAACACCCCATTTTATCTCCTAAAATCGTCTGCAGTTTTTCTCCTCCTTGCGCCGTTTTGCTTTATCCAACAATATGGACTCTGCCTATCGCCCTCCAGGGTGCCACCACTCTGATAAAGCGTCTCTTTCTTACTCGGGATTCTACCTCACAGAAGTCCCGGAATGCCATGTAAACACTCTCAAGTATTTATTTGTTCTTTGGTCGCTTTTGTCTCCACAACAGAACTTGACCTTTTTCTGGCTTCATGTGATTAGCAGCTTTGCTTTGGGATGTGAGTGGCCAGGATCCAGGTTGTCAGGCCAACTTGGAGGACAGAGCCAGAGCCCTAAAGGATGGCTAGGCCGACATTCACAGTGCAAGTTGGACAGAGGAATCCAGGAAAAGATGTTCACCTCCACCTTTTTGTTCACCTTACCAGGCCTTGTGCTAAGTGCTTTATATAGATTGTACCATGAAATCCTCTCACATTATGACAGAGGTTCTCTTATAAACTCCAGCTTGATCATGAGGAATATAAAGATCATGAAGCATAAGGTCCCATAGCTTCTACATGACAGAGCCTGGATTCACTTCTAAGTCTGGCTCCAGAGGACATCATACATCCTACTGTCAGAGCGTGTCAAGTCAATGTCCAGAAACCTCAGCTGGGTGTAGGAAACAGGATCTGTGGCTGGGACTTGTGTTGAAAAATCCAGCAGATGTGGGCCAATGACTTTAGACAATTAAAGCATGCTTATGTTCTATTTAACACAAAAATTTATTTTCCCCTTACAAATTGAGACCATCTTTTAAATTTTACCCTTTCATTGAAATATTTCAGGAAAAAAGCAGGACAGACACATGCATCCTAATCACATAGCACTTAGTGCATTTAGGTTAGCACTAAGTATAACTTGAGGCACAGGAAAAATACAATTTTAATGTAAGTAAAGAATTATAAAAAGAATTTTCCTAAATAATTATTTTTGTGGGTACCTGGGTGACTCAGTCAATTAAACTTCTGACTCTTGATTTAGGCTCAGGTCATGATCTTAGGGTTCGTAGGTAGAGCCCCACATCAGGCTTTGCACTACTTTGGATTCTTTCTCTTTCCCTCTCTCTCTGCTCCCCCCTGCAGCTTGTGTATGCTTTCTCTCTCTCTCTCTCTCTCTCTCTCTCTCTCTCTCTCTCTCTCTCTCTCTCAAAAATAAACAAATAAGCTTTTTTAAAAAAGTTATTATTTTTGTGGTTACTCTGAGGAGTCAGCTTATAGGAAGATTGCTTTTGTAATAATCAGTAAGTATTTTACTACTCTTCAAATCTTGAGCATTTCTGTGACATTTTAGCTCACTAAGTTCACTTCAGACATTAAACCAAATATGGGTATCTTCTCCAGTGATGACTAGAGTATACTACCATCAATAAGTATAGTCTGGTTAAGTTGTAAAATGTTGGGACATATTAGTTAGTAGGTCTGATGTAGACAGAAATGGTTTTGGTCTAAGTAGCCTTCATAGTAATGTCCTAGTTAGTGGGGGATGCATTGAGTTCTATTACAATGTCCTTTAGAATATACTGTATCTCTATATGACAGTCTCTGCTATAAAGTCTTGTTATAGGGAAATAAAGGAAATAAAAATCATTGATTATTTTTCTCTAGTTATGATCCAATTGTATATGCCCATAATAACTGAGCAATTCTTCTAGACCATTGCAAACTATGTTCTCTAACACTCAAGGACTCCCTGGAGGTTTTTGTTTTTTTTTTTCCCCTGCCAAGCTATGGTGGAAACTTTATGTAACAGATAAGAATCTGTTCTGTAAGTTGGAATTCCATAGTAATATTTTACTTAAGAAAAAATAAATCTATAGTAGAAAAACTCTGAAACCACTGATACAGATCATACTTCCCCAGATCATTATAATATTTGATATAGAGCACATTTTTAATAATATTTGCCATAGACAGATGACAGTAGTCATTTCCCATTTACCTAGAAATTTCATCATTTTGTTATAAAAAGATTATTGTTACAGTAATTAATACTGTGGATTAATATGAAAGATGTAAAAAAGAGTTTCTGTTCTTTACGAGTATACATATTGAGAGGGACAAACTGAAGAAGAAATTTTGCTCTAATATATGTTTTAAAATGAGAATTGGCATTTTTTTCTGTGAAGGATCAGATAGTAAATATTTTAGGCCTTGTGGGTCGTATGGTCTTTGCCACAAGTACTCCATTCTGCTGTAGTTATATGAAAAGAAAGTGACTATTAACCAATAGTAAGCAAATGGGCATGGCCATAATTGGTCTGCGGGCTGTAGGTTGCCAGCCTAAAAAGTCAATGTTAATGGAATATACGTGGGGTAGAATAGAAACAAACAAGTGGTCATATTTAGCGATGATATCATTTTTTTAAAATGCTACAAGACAGATTTTAGTGATTACACATAGAATTTTAGAGAACAGTTCACAGTTAATGTTTGGTTATCTTGTGATTTTAGGTTACACACTTTTAAGATTTCCAGGATGTTTTTGATGTCTCTACAGTACTTTGCATACTGATTTACACATTTAAGAATTTTTGAAATGGGTATTCACTTTCATTTCATCCTTAACTATCACTAATCAATATTTGCCTGCACTGACATTATGCCCAGGGTTTACTTGGAAGGTTAAGAAACTTTTTATGTTTTTCTAGTCACAGACAAAGCTGTTTTCTAGAGTGTAGTCCTTATAATTTAGCTCAAATACATTTTGATTATTTTAGTGTCTTTATTTAAGATGGTGGACAGTGAAGTGGTAACTTATTGCTTTTAGATAGATGTCCAATTTTCTTATTTTTTCTGTTAAGTTTAAGTTTCTATGTTAAAGAAAATGATTTTCCTCTCCAATATTTTACTTTATTTACTATGTTATACATATTGTCTGTGACTTTAAGTATTTTCAAAAACTAGCCACCAACATTTCAAAAGCATATTAAAATGACATTACTAGAGGATTTAAAATCTTATCTATGATTTCAGAAGCTAAAGCCTTGCTTTTTAGTAAATTTCAGAATTACTGGGGAAGAGTATACCTAGGAGCAAAATTATCAATGAATTCTTCAGTTATTAAAAGGTATTCAGTAGTGCTTAGAATATTAAAAATATTTGTGCTTTAAAATTTTTAAAATTGCTCTCTGTCCCCTTCCGTAATACCATCAGCTTCAAATAGAGCTATTTTCATGCACCAATAAATAAGAGGCTATATTGTAGCCCTTCTGTGGACAGTAATAAAGAATGACCTGGGGGGGAGTGTTTTTACTATGTGCCATACAGAGCAAGATTGTGGAGATAATCTCTGCTTGAGATATATATCCTCAAATACTACTAACTGGAGAGCTGGGGGCTACACACAGTTGAAGATGAGTTTTGGTTGGCTTGCATAATGTTTTTTGAATTTTTTATGACTTAAAAATATGATTTGAAAATCAGGTGATCTAAAAAATAGGTTAGTCTGGTAGAGATGGCTTATATTTCTACATGGCCACAATGGGATGTAACTGAGAACAGGAACACCTGTTCCTTTCAGGTGTTGCCTGTTTTCATAGGCACTGTCATTCACACAGAGGTTGCCTTCACTCCAGCATTCCTCTCTCTTAATCCAACAAGGTCTCCACATGACCCTGTGGAGGCATATACATTGTCAGCCTCTAATCAGGATCCCAATCTTAGACCTGGTTAGTTCAGCATCAGCTGCTGTTATCCAGCCCTAGTAATCCACAGGGATCTATTTGTTGTGTCACTCTCTTTGGATGCTTACTGTGTGCCAGCACCATGTAAGAATTCATAAGCCAATCCCGTAAGATGAGCATTGTCATTGCCCCCATTTCATAGAGGCAAACTGAGGTACCTGGAGGTAAAGCGACTTGCCCAATGTCACTGGGAAGTATGTGGGGTGGGCAGCCTAGGCCTGAGGCACTGTAATAATAGTTTTAGCAATGGTAGAAAGTAATTTCTGTTTTTCAATCATTTTTTTCCAGAGACATACCTTCTCAAGCTCTAACTACCTCAAACAATGCAATTTTGTTTTCTGTTAACACTGATTCCACATGAAATGTTGTTTATAGAATTGTTGTTTATAGAATTTATTTTTTAAAATATAGAATTGATTTTCACACTAATCAAATTAATGTATACATGTAGCTTAAAAATAAAATTTCCAGTCCCTACTCCTGAATGGAAATTGCCTCAGATATTTACATTTCTTACATTTCTGAATCATTGACTTCCTTTCTGGTAATTGAGGATTGAACCTTTTACTGGATCTTACCCTCATTTCCTTCTTCCTTGTTTCCCTGAATAATTATGTTGTATTTTTAATTATAATGTTTACATTTTTATGACTGCAGACATTGCTCATTAATAACTTAACACTGTACTGTGATCACACTTTCATTCTCTTAGAATATTCTTACCCCTGAGGTAATAGTGCCTATTATTCATTTGATCAATTTTCTATACATTTTGGTTTTAAAAATATTTATTTATTTTTGAGAGAGAGAGTGAGAGAGAGTGTGCATGCAAGTGGGGGAGGGGCAGAGAGAGGGGGGGGGGCCAGAGGATCTGAAGCAGGCTCTTCACTGACAGCAGCGAGCCTGATGTGGGGCTCATACTCATGAACCCCGAGATCATGATCTGAGCCAAAGTCAGATGCCCAACTGCTGAGCTACCCAGGTGTCCCTGTTGTTGTTTTCTTAATGCTCCACCAAGCCTTTATACATTTATGAACTTTTAAAATAAAAAAAATTAATGTTTGAGAAGATCTTACATTTTAATCTTTCTATTGAAATATTTGTTTTGTTTATCATATTTTACAAAATGATTGCTCTGTCTTACCTGTTTCTTTTCCATCCATCCCTGTTCTAGTTTGGTGGGAATGATACCTTCTCATTTCTCCAACGATATGATAATAGGCTTCTCTCTTCTTGAAATGTTCTTCTGTATTCATTGTTGTTATTTCCTTATTCATTGCTCTTATTTCCTTCAGGTCTGTTTTTTTATCCCTCTTTGTTTTGGCCTTTCTCCCTTAAGCTAAAGTCTTTCCTCAAGTGTCTGTTTGGTGGTTCCTTGGCTGTCCATTCATATTTAAGAGTGAAGTCTTTGGAAGATCTGTCAATGGAGGTGGGGTTTGTTGATTAGCAGCCTTCATTGCAGGGTTGTCAAGAAGCTTGCCAACCTTGGGGGACTGGCTCATCTCTGAGGTTCAGTTTCTCCAAAACAGAACCAGGCTCCTGCACATAGTCACAGCTGTTCTGGGAGCAGGTCTGAGCAAGGAGGCTGAGATTCTCACTGTTCATTATCACAGTATTCTCTCAATTCCCTTGTTGTTAGCTTGGCTGCTCATTCCAGTTCTAAATGTTGCCTGGAGTCCCTGTACATAGAGATAAACTTCGACTTCATGTGAGAGCTGGAGGAGCAGGTGTAGATGGAGGAGGCCTCCCCTAGCCAGCGGCATTAGCATAGCTGAATAATACGTGGTTGATAGACTTAGGCATTTTCATTGCCTTACAGAGGGAACCACAGGTATTAGTTGTGGCGCCATAATGGTGAGTTATAGCACTTCAGATGCAACTGACTTGGGGCATACCAGTTACAGTCCATTGTTATACAATCATGACTTTTGAGTAGAACCATTTATCTAGAGCTATACGTTTGGAGAACTTCATAAACTCATTTTTTAAAGAAATCAGCATGAAAGAGAAGTAGAGCATGAAACATGATCATGGAAACTGACTGCCATACCTATCACTAAATTGTTGAACAGTGTTACATTTTACTTGGTTGCATTTATTTGGCTTTGGTTTGTCTGGAGACAGAATGAGTATAAACTTTGACTAAACAATATTCTGAAAAGAAAAGCAACAACAAAAAAATACACATCTAGAAATAGATCTGCCAGTTGTAGCTTTGGTGGTGAACATAATTTTATATATTTGGAAAATTTACCACATGGTAATAAATTAATACTTTTATGCTACTCATAGAACCCCCCCAAAAGTTATAACTCCCCAAATTATTTTAATATTATTCTATTAATATGCTGTCTCCTATTTCACAATAAAAATGCAAGAATTCTATTTTTAGTTCCAACTCAGCATTGAAAAGCCTCCCTTCAGACACCACCACCCACATCTCTGCTCTCCAAGAACTTACTGATTGCATCTGAATTATGTTGCCAGTTGGAGTCCTTAAATAAGAATAAAAAGTTTCTTTAGATATATACTTTTCTCAATATGAAGAAGTATAATTTCAAGTCTTTTTATGACTTAAGGGTAAGAATAACACTACTTTGAAAATCTGAACTTAATGAAATAAAAACTATGAAAATTGCTTACCGGAAGGCATAAAAATTGGATCCACCTCCAAAAGGCAAAAAGCTCTTTACCGAGTGTATTCACTTGCTAGGGCTGCCTTAACAAAGTAGCACAGACTGGGTGGCTTGAACAACAAAAATGTATTTTCTCACTGTCTGCAGGCTGGAAGTCTGAGATCACTCTGTCTACAGAGGTGGTTTCTTCTGAGGCCTTTCTCCTTGGCTTGCAGATGGCCATCTTCTCCCTGTATCTTCACATTGTCTTCCCTCTATATGTGCCGATGTCTTCCTTTTATGACGCCAGTCATGTTGGATTAGGACTCACCCTAAGACTTCATTTTAATTTAATTACCTCTCTAATATCTCCAAATAAGTTTACATTCTGAAGTACTGAGGGTTAGGACTTCAAAATATGAACACTGGGCCTAGGGCACAGTTCAACCCATAATATCAGATTACAAATGGAGGTACTAACCCTCAGTCTCTTCTATTCCTTAACTTTTTTTCTCAAAAGGCAAGGAGGCAATTTGGATTGAATCTGTCAGTCAAAACAGTAAGTTGTGTGTACTGTCTGATTTAGATACAAGGTTTGTAACCAGGCTTAACCAGATGTGGAGCCACACCATTTACTCAGCACACTCCATGGTGAATGAGAAGGGCAGTAATTACTGCATTCCCACCATGTGCTAAGTACAGTACTTCCATATATATTGTAAGTACTTTATATTATATATAAGTACTATATATTTATATATAAGTACTATATGTTATATATATATAATCTGTCTGAATACTCATAGCAATCCCATGGTGAACATTTCACAGGTGAATAAACCAGAAGTCAGAGATGCTAGGTAATTTTCCCAAATTTGCACCACTATTAAATGGTGAGACTTGAATTTGAATCTGTATCTGATTCCACAGACCAATTCTTTCCATTATTTTATACTGCTAGATTTGGCCATTCTCTATATGGACAAACTTTAATCATATGAATCAACTTGGTACTGACTCTGATTGTGACAAAAGCAAAATGTAAAGGAGAATGTTTAACAAACCAGTGAAAATGTCTCGTATTTGCATTCATAAATACGTGTACACTGCAGGGCAGTATTCAGGGATTGAAAATCTTTAATGATATTGTGAGCATTATGACACTAAATCATAACTCATAAGAGGAAGTAATTAAGAAGTGTAATTAAAATGCTTAAACTTGGCTTTAAAAAATGTTTTCATAAAATGTGTGCAATAATTTGTATTCTCAAGCCCTTACCACAGAGTGTATAGTTATTTTTTTAATGGGCTTTATTTCTTTCAGTGGTTTTAAGCTTACAGAAAAAATGAGTGGGAAATACAGATAGTTCCATATCTCTCTACTCCCACATCCAATTTCCCCAAGTAGTAACATCTTTTTTTTTAACTAAAACTTTTTTTAGTTTTTTTATTTTAACTCCAATATAGTTAATATACAGTGTTGTATTAGTTTTAGAAGTACAATACAGTGATTCAACAATTCTGTATATTGCTCAGTGCTCATCATGATAAATGTAGTCTTTAATACCCATCACCTATTTCACCCATCTCCTCACCCACCTACCCTCTGGTAACCATCAGTTTGTTTTCTATAGCTAAGAGTCTGTTTCTTGGTTTGCCTCTCTCTCTCCTCCCCCCCCCCCTCCGCCCTTTGCTCATTTGTTTCTTAAATTTCACATATGAGTAAAAAATTATAAGGTATTTGTCGTTCTCTGACTGGCTTGTTTCCCTTATCATTACACGCTCTGGCTCTGTCCATGTTGTTGCAGATGGCAAGATTTCATTCTTTTTGGTGGCTGGATAATATTTCATTCTGTATGTATACCACCTCGTCTTTATCCATTCATCAATCAGTGGACATTTAGGCTGCTTCTGTGATTTGGCTATTGTAAATAATGCTGCTATAGACACAGGGGTGCATGTATCCCTTTGAATTAGTGCTTTTGTATTTTTGGGGTAAATATCCAGTACTGTAGTTACTGGATTGTAGAGTATTCCGTTTTTAACTTTTTGAGGAACCTCCATACTGTTTTCCATGGTGGCGGCACCAGTTTGTACTTCCACCAACATTGTGCGAGTGTTTCTATTTCTCCACATCCTCTCCAACACTTGTTTCTTGTGTTTTTGATTTTAGCCATTCTGACAGGTGTGAAGAGATATTGTGGTTTTGATTTGCATTTCCCTGCTGAAGAGTGATGTTAAGTATCTTTTCATGTGTCTGTTGGCCATATGGATGTCTTCTTTGGAAAAACTTCTGTTCATGTCTTCTGCCCAATTTTTAATTGGATTATTTATTTTTGGGGGGTGTTGAGTTGTTATATATTTTGGATACTAAACCTTTATTGGATATATCATTTGCAAATATCTTCTCCCATTAATAGACTGACTTTTATTTTTGTTTATTGTTTCCTACACTATGCAAAAGATTTTTTTTTTAATGTTCATTTATTTTTGAGAGAGAGAAAGAGAGAGAGAGACAGCGTGAGCAGGGAGGGGCAGAGAGAGAGGGAGACAAAGAATCCGAAGCAGGCTCCAGGCTCCGAGCTGTTAGCACAGAGCCTGACACGGGGCTCAAACTCACAAACTGGGAGATCATGACCTGAGCTGGAGTCGGACACTTACCTGACTGAGCCAGCCAGGCTCCCCAGAAGATTTTTATCTAGGGTGATGAAAAGAAAAGGATTTTGGATGGAGAGGATAAAATCACAATAGAGACCTAGTTATCTGTTTTGAAGTATGGGGGTAAAATTTAAGCTGCTGTAGGTAAAACAGCCTTGTTCTCTTTTTCCTGAAGTCCTGTGATTAAAGGCAAAAAATAAGCAAACCAACAGTAAAACTCCATAACGTTAATTTACAAAAGATATAGTTGTAGGCTAATAATTTAGGAAGCATTGCTGATATATTAGATTTTGGCATTTTACCAAAGATATAATGATAAAACTAATTTGTGCTGCCATATACAACCATAACATGCTATCAGCATTAAAGTTAAATGCATGTAAGAATTATAAAAATAAATATTAATATGTTCCCCATATGAGCTTATAGCATAATTGTAGCAATTAGGTTGTTTCAGTGATAATGGAGTTTTCACTACATGCTACATTAGAGGAAGGATTCTATATTTATTAGTGAAATTGTTAATGTGATACAGCTTGATATTGACATAAACAAAGATGAAGATTTGAGCGGATATTTAGGGGTGAATGCAAAGCTTACTTAGGGATATTGAATTGGATTCATCCCATGGCATTTTACCTTTTTTCAGGGATCAAAATGTGAAATACATTGCAAGTCAAGTAAAAAAATTCCCTTTGAAATTATAAAAGATTATTACCATATTTTCTGAATGAGAGAATAATGATAAACACACACAAGTGTACCTGTATAAACATGAAGAGCTGAAATCCAATGTATTCTTAAATTCAACTGGAAAAAATACATGTTTACTTTCCTGTTATTAATTATTATCGAAGGCTGCAGAAAATGACAAAACTAACAAACAAAAATATTAAAGAATGATGTTTCCTAAGTTTGTGTGTGGATGCAAATTTTGTGTAATTCCTAAGAGGGAAATTAACCTATAAACCCATTTTATCAAAGTACATGGCAGCAGCAAACCGTATTATATTCAATAATTCTAAATAGGCATTTCCCCAATCTACTGAATGTTGAATTTCATACTGGTAAGAGGTAGTGTATAGTATGGGCCAGTAAGAAGTTATCTTTCTTTTTGGCTAAAGCAGGGCTTGTTGTGATGTCACTGAAAAGCCTGCCCAGACTTTGTGGTCTAACCCTCTCAGAGAAGGGAAAAAATATGGAAATTATCAGCCTTCTTGAAATAGTCTGATTTCTGGGAGTCCTTGGCATATGGATCGTCCACTGTGATTTGAACACTTTGTGGACCTTACTTAAATGACAGTAATTTCTAGTCTTGTATTGATGCAAAAGAACTGTTAAACCATTGTTGCCATCTAACATTTTTTTTTGCAATGATCCACTATTGTGTCAACAATTAAAATATAGGGAGAAAAATATTCAAGAGTCATTATGCTCCAGAAAAAAATTGAGAGACGAATGACACAATAAATTTCACTTCACCCAATGTATTTCAAAAAAAGTCCTTCTTTTCAATTGGAACAAGAGAGATTGCTATTATTTTTCATTCAATGCTAGATATTAGATACTCTTTGGTACTTTACTCTGCCACTCTTACGGCCCTAGAAATACAAAAGCTTATTCATGTCTGAGTAAGTATTCTATTGATTTCATTCTAGTCTTTTCTGGTTTTCTATAAAATAGATCTAGATGGCCTTGATTAATCTGTACAGTCATTTGAAGATGGTACACAGGCCAATTAGAACACTTATTTGTAAAACTGACTGTACTTCACAATCAATGAGCACTTACTGAGTAATTATACTATGGAAAACAATATGGTAAGTAGTGTAGAGCATAAAATAGAAGTATATGATAGTCTAATATCAGCAAAGTGGAGAAATTAAACTAACATGAAGATTTGGAAACCAATATAGAAGAGTATAACTAAATTATAATTCACTAATATAGACAGCAAATAGTGTAGAAATTCTCAGAAGGGAGAGATCACTATGGATTGGAATGGGGAATGTTTAGAAGGAAAGCAGACTAGAACTGGATTTGAAGTCTGTTTAGAATTCAGTTTGGTAGGAAAAAAAATAGTCCATTTAATTATCCAACACTTCTTTGACCAGATGTAAAAATATAAATTTATATACTGTCAGGGAATCCATATCTGTAACAATTTTTATTATATAGTAAATTACTTATATGTTCAGATGTAAATGTTTTGGCAGCATCATTATTCAGAAAATACTTGTACTATATTCAAGTATTTGTGAAGTTTCTCATTATAGGCACTGATTCAATTCTTTTACTTGAAAAAATGAAGAACTATCAAAGAAAAATACACTATTATGAAATAATCTCAACCAAGGCTCAATTCTCAGACACTATCTCGTCAAACCAGTAAAAATAGAAGCATAAATATTGACAGAAACAGCAATTATTTCTGCATATAGTGTCACACGTATGTCCCTCCATGTATGTTTCATGTCACTGAACATAGTAACCTTGTGGAAATTATGAATAAAAACTTACAGAACCAGTTTCTTTAAAGTCTTGATGTTATGCAAAAGACAAGAATAGCTTGAGATAGAATTTCCAGTGATGGCAAAACATACCAACTCCAAATGGCTTTCTACAACTTAGATGGACATGAAAACATATATTCTGGGCAACTCTGTTGGATGCCTTGAAAAGTTTACTTGGTAACCATTAAGGCAGGATACAAAAAATTCATGTTTAAGTAAAGTGGTTTGTTAAAATGTCAAGGTGAAAAAACAGTGATACCAATTAATGTGTTCAAATCTGTTTAAGTTAATACATGTTTTAAGTAGATATTTTAAAATTTTATTTAATTCCAATGAGACAACATAACTTTTTTTTGTAGGTGACCCCAATAAATGTCACTAGATCACTTCCAGGATGAAACCAAGGCCTATGGAACAATGAGTTCTCATTTTTAAGGCCAGTATATTTAATTAATAATTACACATTATTACCCCAAAATTTGTTACACCAGATGTAATTTCACCTTTTTGTCCACTGGGCTTCGATTCTTGTTGAGCAGCCTGGATATGCTTAGTTAAGGTTATGTCCACAAAGCATTTTATTAAAACCAGTGATTTCTCACATTCAAAACTAGATTCGTTTAAGATCCTGAGTTATGGAATAAATAAAACACATTCCTTTGGGGAAGAACAACAAGCATCAAAGAAGAGGCAAATTCTAGAATTTTATGCTGCAATGATATGGCTTTATCTTTTAGAGCAGCCTACATTTATTTTCATTTTGTACTTAAAATGAATCCAGAGGTATCATGGCTGAATTTGCTTTTTATACTTTTGATACAAATATCAAAGGTCATATTTCTATAATTATATAGAGGTTATATTTCTATAATTATAATTTAATTCTTCCTTTGATCAACATATATAAATAGACTAAAATATATTTAGTTTCTGAAATAACCACAAAATAATTTTAAAGAAATCCTATTTTGTATTAAGGAATAAATACTTACAGCCAATTGGATTATTTCATATCTTAAGACAACAAGGAATCCACTTCTGCAAATGTTTCAACTGCTTCATCTGGTCTTTTCTGAATAAACCTTGAATGGCAATGGCTCAAATCTGCTTGGTTCTTCTGTTCCATATAATCATCTTGCAGACCTCTAAACAGAATTAGGAGACAGCGTATAAATGCAATCTGCGGTAGGGGGGATTAATGATACAAAGGGTGAAGGCCAATGGATACACACCTTTTGTACTTTTAATATCCCCCCCCCCAACCCCACCACTCCCCCAAAACAGAGAGGAACGCTTTATAAGTCTGAAATGCTGACAGATCTATAAAGATTTTGTTGAGAAAGCGTTAGGATTCCCTGAAGCTCTTAAAAATATTTTCATGGCTGAATTGCCACAGAATCCTTTTGTACTCCACTTAGTTTTGAAAAAGCTTTCCACTACCAGCATCCTGGAACTGAGATCAGACCTTTACCGAGGTTAGGGTTCAACCAGTGTCATGTATCTGAGGTTAACGTGGACTCTTGCCTTCATGAGATAAGGTCATTTGAACTGTTGGTTGTTTACTGTAGTCATGCTATGAAAGACAGGACCTATGGCCCAAAGAGGAAACTGTTTTTAAAGGAACCTATCGGCAGTGTTTGACTATGGGCAATTCTGATTTAATACTCTCATCAAAACTCAGTAAAAATGATCGAACATATTTTCAGTGTTTTCATATTTACAGAGCTCCTTCCATGTATTTTATGCTGTCAAACCCATACATTTGCCCTGAGAAAAGTATTGGTACTTCCAGGGATTACATTTAAAATATCTAATCAGCAGGGCAGTAAGTAAGCAAATTTGAAACAGTGGCAGATAAACTCCTGTGGAAGAGCTGGATAGTGGAGGGGCTGGTCAGCCATGCCATGTGGGTTTTAACCTGGCAGTAATGAAGTTTTTAGAGAAAGTACATGATTAGATTTGTCCTAGAAAAATCATTCAGGTGTCAGTATTAAGAATGATTTTATTGTATTTTTCAAAAAATGTTTAGTAATTTATTTTGAGAGAGAGAGAGAGAGAGAGAGAGAGAGAGAGAGAGAGAGAGAGCGAGCACATGAGTAGGGGAGGGGCAAAGAGAGAGAGAGGGAAAGAATCCCAAGCGGGCTCCACCTTGTCAGTGTGAGCCTGATGTGGGACTCGATCTCACTAATGGTGAGATCATGACCTGAGCTGAAATCAAGAGTTGGTCACTTACCCCCCACCCAGGGCCCCAAAGAATGATTTTAGAAGTCCAATAATGGAAGTGATTTTAGTTATCCAGTTCAGAAATGAAGGTCTTAGTCTAGTTATCAATGAAGATAGTGTCCTCTATATTTACACAAGACTTATTTGGAAGATACTAGGGAAATAGAGTTAACACATTTTGGTAATTGCTTTTGGGTAAGTGGGGCAAAGGAAAGGGAAGAGTCAAAGCTAGCTTCCAGGTTTCTGACTTGGGCAGCTGGATGGATGGTGGTATAAATCATGAAGCTATGGAATAGAGATGAGACACCAGGTTAAATGGGGAAACAAGTTCAGTTGTAAACATATTGAATATATAGGCATATAAATATGGGACAAAATAGAATTGTCTACCAAACAATTCTCTCTCTCTCTCTTTTTTTTAAATGTTTATTTACTTAGAGTGTGAGTGGGGAGAGGCACAGAGAGAGAGGGAGAGAGAAATATCAAGCAGGCTCCATGCTGTCAGTGCAAAGCCCAGCTTGGGGCTCAAACTCACGAAGCGTGAGATTATGACCTGAGCCAAAATCAACCAACAGAGCCACCCAGGCACTCCCCTACCAAACAATTGTTAATGTAGGCCTGTTTCATAGGAGGAAGACAGATTGGAGGTATAGCTTCGATAGTTTCAGAGGAGAATAGGTGGTTGAAACCACAGAAGTGAAATGGATAATAAAAGAACATATGGGATAAGAAACAAAAAAGTCTGATGAAGAAGGCCTAGTGAGTACTACTACTTAATAGTCTCTTAATATACTTATGAATATATTAATTATTACTGGTTAAAAAAGAAATGTCTGTTTTAATTTTTTCATACCTTGAATGTTAATTATTTTTCTCACAAGCCCATTGATATCCTAAGAGTAATTTCTTGATTTGCCCTGTGTGGAAAAGCTTGATGAACTTTCTGAAAATGAATGACTAATTACTTAATTTCATAATGACATGTTGCTATTAAAAATATAATTGAAATATATTTAGTAAATGTAAGTTTTCAATTAATTACTTGATCCAAGCAGCTTAGAAAACCTGCTGTGTCCTTTTTCCAACACTCTCTGATCTGCTGTCTGCCTTCAACACTCTCTTGAAGCGCCTCTTGTCAGGGTCACCAGTGGCTTTCATATCTCCAAAGCTAATGAGCACTTTGCCATCATTAAGTTATTCACCCTCTCGGTAGCACTGGAACTTTTTACTGTTCTCTTCTTGAAACTCTTTCATATACATGTTTCTAAATTCAAGGATTACCTCTGGAGAAGGATGCTCAGGAGACCGGTAACAATGACTGATTTGGAGAGGGACATGGGAGGCAGGAGGAATTTCTTTTCACTGTGAGGTCTTCTATACCTCTTGAGTTTTGACCATCTGTGTAGATCATCTATTTAAGAAAATGATACAATTTTATGAAAACAATTTTATACAAAAGTCTAAGAAGACTTAATTGCCTGAATTTCTACATAAATTTAATTTCTATATAATATGCACTTTAGTCACTATATGGTAGAAATGAAATATAAATACAATCCTAAGATTTATTTGGTGTTTCTCTCACTATGTTTAAAATTACCTTTCTGTTGTTATGGGTGTAATAATTTAGGTCTTTTGATTCTAAGTGAAAGTTTCTGTTTAGAGTGTCTTATCCTTCTTTTTTAAAAAAAATTTTTTTTAACGTTTATTTATTTTTGAGACAGAGAGAGACAGAGCATGAACGGGGGAGGGTCAGAGAGAGTGAGACACAGAATCTGAAACAGACTCCAGGCTCTGAGCTGTCAGCACAGAGCCCAACGTGGGGCTCGAACTCACGGACTGTGAGATCATGATCTGAGCTGAAGTTGGCCGCTTAACCAACTGAGCCACCCAGGCGTCCCATGTCTTATCCTTCTTTAAGTGTTAGATCTTGTTTCACAAAACAAGAGGTCCTAAGATGGGTAGTTCAGGGTTGATTTGGTGGCTAAACAATAGTATCAGAGACCCAAACTCTCTCCATGTTTTTATGCCAATATTCTTAATGCCAAGTGTTCTGTTATTATGTTTATTGCCTTATAAACACAAATGGCTGGCTGGTCCATCTCCAGGCCTTGCCTGCAGGAGAAGAGCAAATGGTAAAACATATACTGATGAGTTGATATCTTTAAAAAAGTTTTCCTGGAAGCACCACTGTGTAACTTCCATTTATAACTCTTTCCATAACAGTGTTACTTGGTTTTGTTATGACTTTGTTAATTAACATTTGTTAAGTGGAGCGCAGGGTGCCAGATGGCAAATCATGTTTCAATAACACATCATAAGAGAAATTGAAATAGAGAAGTTTATTACTTACAGGGCCTGGAAGAAGTACCTAGCATACCTCCAGGAACCACACAGGAGATCACAGCAGAGTACAGATGAGAGAGGGACAAAACCTGGGTCACTGCCTTTATTGAAAGGGTCTGTGCTTGAAGTGCTTAAGGGTTCCCAGGCCAGGGCCAGATTGGTCAATTCAGACCAGAAGAGTGGGGTTTTGATAAGACCCATAAGGGATCTTATGTCTTATTCAAAGGGAGCATAAGGCAAACAGGCACTGGAAGGTCAGGGAGAATGATCACAAGCCATTGGGAAGTTGCATCAGGAAGTAGCATTTGCCCGTGACTCTGTTTGCTGCTATCTAAGCCGTGCACTTGCATAAGAGGGCTAGTGTCAGTGTAAGGGCCCTGCAGCCTGCTTAACCAAACAACATGGATGCCAAGGCAGGAATACCATGAAGTAGCTTAGCTAAACTCTCAACAGACTTTCACTTGATACAAAGATGACTGGGGAGCTGAGTACTATTACTGGGCATATTTCTGTCCCCAGACTCCCCCTACAAATGAAGACTCAGATATTAAGGAAGAAAGACATTAAGTTGGCAATAGCCATGCAGCAGAGTTGGCTCATTATTAATTAATTCATTATTTATCAAGTATATATTGAGAGTTCATCATGTAACAAGAATTTTTCTGTATCCTGGAAATAGTACAGAAAACAAAATAAGACAAATCTTTTTCTCGATGACATATGATTGACATAACATTATATTAGTTTCAGGTGTACAATGTAATGAGTCAATATTTGTATATATTAGAAATTTATCACCACAATATCAACATTATTGAAGCAATGAAATATTATTATTAGAAATGAATCTGTATCATCTATTTTATATATAGGAGTTCCATGTACCATTTTTGTGTAATGTGTATTCAAGAAGGTGAAAACCTAGAAAAGTGAACATAGTTGTAAAGCTGGCTTTTACCTGGGGGAATTTTCTGAACCTGAGTGAAATGGAGTTTAACTTAGCCTGGCCTGGCCTGGTGGTCATGAAAGAAATGAAGTGAAGACATAAGCCCACCCAGTATGGAGGATCAATATTCAAGACTCCCTTGTACAAATATAGGACTTCAGGTGGCTACATGCCGAGTATAAAAGTGAACTAGATGGGCGCCTGGGTGGCGCAGTCGGTTAAGTGTCCGACTTCAGCCAGGTCACGATCTCGCGGTCCGTGAGTTCGAGCCCCGCGTCAGGCTCTGGGCTGATGGCTTGGAGCCTGGAGCCTGTTTCCGATTCTGTGTCTCCCTCTCTCTCTGCCCCTCCCCCGTTCATGCTCTGTCTCTCTCTGTCCCAAAAATAAATAAACGTTGAAAAAAAAAAAGTGAACTAGAAATAAATCTGCTAACCCCAAACTCCAGGTAACTGAAAGCAAAATTATCTGTCTTGAAACTGAATACTAAGATAAGTGGGGAAAAATTTTCTCTGAGAATGCATAATTATAACTCATTCTCAGTTGGGTTTTCAGCCCTCAATTCTCACTACTTGAGTGGAAAAAAAACCATTAAGAATGCCTTAAGACTAGAGTTTGTGGTTGGTAGAGCCTGTAGTCACCTGGAAGAAATAAATATATATCCTCTCTGAAGAAATTCCAACTTTAAATCAGGTCCCAACAGATTCTCAGAGACAATAAAGAGTTTTAAAAACTGTAAGGTTATAGGGAAAAAAAATTACAGAAAAAAAAGACTGAAGAATAAAATTGGCCAAGACTTCAGGTACTGGAATCGTATTTGATATATTTGAAGAAATGAAAGAAGGGAATCAAAATATGAATAAAAAGCAAAAGGTAATTTCAAAAATGAACTTCTAGAAAAGAAGACATATTAAATAGCATATGAGACCCATTTGAAGGTAGAAATTACAGGACTGGAAAGAGACCTGCAGGAGTTATCCAGACTGCAGCACAAAGAGGCAATGGAATGGAAAGTGTGAACAGGAGCTTAAAAGGTATGGAGAGTGAAAAGAGGGGAGGGGCGCCCACACAAAAGAGGGAGCACATTGTGGGAAGAGGGGAATGGCGGGTGGAGTAGACCTGTCCAACATACATTTAGTTGGTGTTTCAGAAGGAGAAGAGAGGGAGAGGAGAGAAGATGCATCGTTTGAAAAGATAATGGATGAGAATTCTTCAGAGTCCATGAAAGGTATCACACCATAGATTTAAAAAAAAAGCCTAGTTACCCCAAGCAAGGTAAATATGAGAGAAATCCAGAAAATCCACACCCAGATACATTATGGTGAATCTGAAGAATGCCAAAAACTAAGAGAAAAGTTTAAAAGCAACCAGAGAGAGAGAGAAAACACACACACACACACACACACACACACACACACACACACACACTCAACAGATTACTGCCTTTAAAGTACTATAGCTACAATTAGAGTTAGAACTGGCTTCCTATTGGCAACAACAGGAACAGAAGACTGCAGTGGTCATTACAATGAGTGAGGAAATAAACAATCATGTAGAATTCCATTCCCAGTGAAAATACATTTCAAAAGTAAGGTAACCAAAAAACAAAAACCAAATGCCGAGAGTTTGCCTCATAAAAAAAGTTCTGTATGTTTACTTCAGGCAGAAGGAAAATGACCTCAGGTGAAAGTTCTGAGTAGCAAGAAGGAATGATAATAAAAGAAAATATCAATAATGCTAAATAAGCATTGACTGTGTAAGACAATAGCAATTATATTTTATAAATTAAAACAAAATTTAAAACCAAAATACTTGACAAAAGAGCATATATATTTAGAAGGAGTCATCAGAATTAAAGATCTTTGTTCATAGGTCAGTGAAAACACTGAATAAATTTCAATGTTGATAAGTTATATTTGCATGTTTAAATTTTTATGCAAAGAAAAGAAATGGAGTTACAACTTAACTAGTTTCTAAGTAGATTGCCCATTCCACTAGCCTAGGCTACAGCATTCTGATTTAAGCCTTGTTTATGTTAAAATTTACATATCCTAGCACAGAATCTAATGTACAAGAAACAATTTCCATGGTCAGATTTTGACTGCCCACGTATAGAGAAAGTTGGAGTGAGTCAATGTCTCATCTATCACTACTTCTCTGATAGCCTGATTTTCACAGGACTTTGTTCCTTCACACCTGTCAGGAGAGGATATGAATAGCATAGCCTCTAGGAATACACACTGGTTTTTTGTTTTCTTTTTGTGTGATGAAAACTTGATGCTTTAATATTACAGTGAAGATAACCTAGGATTTACAAGTGCTGAACTTTTTGTAATGGATTTCTCAAATGCCTGTTTTAATCAATGGTTGGCAAAGACCTCTAGGTAATTATTTCTTCATACTTAATATTCTCTTTTAAATGGTCTGTTCCTCATTTGATGGGGAAAAAGCATACATAAGCTAAGCAAGCTCTCAGAAATCATAACAACACTTACACTGTTTATACGGCATTTTATTGTTTTCAGAGTACTTAGGCAAACATTGTTTCATCCAGAAAAGAATTTCAGGAAGTAGAAAAAAAAAGATGTTAAGCTTATTTTCAGGAGTTGGAACTACAAGTTAGAAAGATTAAGTGATACAGGTAAATTCACACAACTTGTGATTGGCAGGAGTGAAGAACCCTTCTGATTTCTAGCCTGGTGCCTTTCTTACTACTCAAGACTCTTCTAAACAAAGTGTTTGCCACATTAAGGACACAGAAACTCAGCTTTGAAAATTTTGCATTGAGAAGTTTGTATTTGTATGTCTAGCAGATTCTGAAAAAGAGAGAGAGAGAGAGATTTTGATATGCCACTATAGGAAACCAAAATCTCTTTTTAGTTAAAACATTAAAAAATACATTTAATGGGAAAATTTCAGATTTTCCAAACCTTAGTATTACCTTCACAGTGTTAGACTGTATGCATTATGTACCACATAAGGATAAGGTTTTTCTACTTAATAGTATTTTATGGTAGCACTATAGGTTAGATATAGTGGTTTTGTTTGGTACCAAACTTCATTCAAAGCCATATTCCTACATGTGGATTTACTTTATCTTTTTCCTTTCTAATCTGTCACAAAAATATTTTGGACCTGAGCACCCATTTCTCAGAAGCTGAACATTTCTCATGAAAGAAAATTGTTAAAAAAAAAAACAACCTCAAAAAACAGTTAAGGAGGGGTTCCTGTGTGGCTCAGTCAGTTAAGCGTCTGACTCGATCTCAACTCAGGTATTGAGCTGAGGTCTTGATTTCAGGGTCATGAGTTCAAGCCCTGCATTGGGTTCTGCCCTGGGTGTGGAGCCTACTTAAAAAAAAAAAAGAAAGAAAGAAAGAAAAAGAAAAAAAAGAAAAGAGAAAGAAAAAACAAAAACAGTGGGGAGACCACTTCAGAGTTGTTGACTAGAATTTGTAGATATTAATTCATCTCAATTTTGTTTGTCTCTAAAAATTTTTTTTTAGTGTTTACTTATTTTTGAGAGTGGGAGAGATAGAGTGCAAGCTGGGGAGGAGCAGAGAGAGAGGGAGATACAGAATCTGAAGCAGGCTCCATCCAGGCTCTGAGCTGTCAGGACAGAGCTCTACGTAGGGCTTGAACACATGAGCCGTGAAATCATGACCTGAGCCAAGGTCAGATGCTTAACAGACTGAGCCACACAGATTCCCCCCAATTTTGTCTTTTATGTACTACTCAAATTCTCTGGCATTGTTACTTTTTAAGGCTTAAGTGAGAGTAAATTGGCCCAAAGCCTCACTCTGAAGCGGCTGATGCCCTTGAAAGGACTGTGATTAGTATTGTTATCCCTTCTTTCTTTACAAAGCCAGTCTAGAGCTGTATTCCCTGTAACATTTAAGAATAAGTTCTAGCCAATGAGAAACCTTTTGAAACCAATCAATGAAGAGTCCATCTCTGATAAAAATTATAGCTTAAAAACTTACCTTTACCTCAGAAGAGGTTTTTTTTTTAAGTTGGAAATGCAACTATGATTTTAATTCCGTATTCTCTGAATTTTTAAAAATAAAGACGTATGTTCTGTGAAAATCAAATAATTCAGAAACCTTATGGTCATAAATTAGTTTCCTGGCCACTCCTCATCTCCATTCCCAACCCTGCAGTCAACATTAAAACAAAAGCAAAAACAGCCTCTACTCTTTTAAGTTTCTAGTGATTTCTTCCTGAACTAAAAATACCTCTCTTTTTTGAACCTGTCTATTGATTCCTCCACAGTAAAAAAAATAAAGCTGTAGATCACTTATGTGACATCTTCACTCTCCTCTTATGCTCAGTGTTTCAGGGTTCACTTATTTTTAGCTCCTAGATTGGTTACTTTTGTTAACTTGAAATCACATACTTCTTATTGTTCCATCTATTGTGGTCTGTGTCTTAACTCTCTTGCTCTGTGGAAGGATGTAAAGGCAGTGCACCTGTCCTTGTTTCTGTTTGCCCTCCCTTCTTCTCTTTCCACCTGCCTCTTTCTAACAGCTAGAATTTCAGTGTTTCATCTTAGAAATTATTACCATTTAGATTGTGGTCTCCTACTCTAGTAGAGACTTTCATGCTTTGTCCACTTGGTTGACCTGGAAAGTGGACAATTTGTAAATGGCATGTTCATTGTTAATAACCATGTAAATATTGTTAACTGGCCTAGGCAGTGTGTCAGTGTTCGAGTCCCTTAATTACCAGCCCAGTCCTGGCAAGATCAAATAGATTCTCTTTTCTTCTACTTTACCTCTTGCTTAAAAGTCCTATTTTTGTTTGCCTTATATCTCACCCACAACTCTCATGATGGTTTAGAATGCCCCAGTGGAGAAATTTCTAACTGCCTACTTTCTAACTAAAAAATGTTTCTAGGTCTTCCATTATTTCTATGCTGTAAATTATACTTTTTGTTTCACTTTCTTTTTTCCTGAGTAGTTTGCCATCCCACACCAGTCTGAATCAGTGGTTTAGCTATGCCTGCTGCCTACCTGTCTTCTTAGGACTGTTTTCCTGAATTAGATCCTAACTTCCTTTAAAAGGATCTCTGTTAAAGACAGCTTTTTTTTCTTTTGTAAGAATTGAGTTTTGATTTTAAAAAATTGATAACTTATCTTGATTTGTGTTTTAAGGTAACACACTTTTGAAAAAGGAAACAAGGTACTGAACATTGGCTGAGGTCTGATTTATTTGCAAATTTTAGAGAAATGTCTATGGTAGCCTTTGCCAGTTGATGTTGTCTGGAGTGAAACATGTTCATTTACTTTTCTTTCATCAGAAAATTTGTTACTGCACTTAATTATATAATTACAAAATTAAACATCAATAAATAATGACTTTTCAGTAGCTATAAATGAAGTGCACTTTTGCTCTTTGCTTGGGTTCATTATTTGGCTGAAGAAATTTTAAATAAGTATTCCTTTCCATAATCCTGCAAAGTAAGTATAATCTCTATTGTATATATGGGGAAACAGGCTAGGAAGGTTGTTATATAACATATCCCCAAACAACTGTGTAGTTAGTAGCAAAACTATGATTAAATTCATATCTAGTATATTCTGGTTTTTTTTTATAGGCAAATCTTCTCGTGGGTGGTTTTTCCCGGGGATGAGTAACAAAGATAGAAGACTATTCCTTGCCCTGTTTCAATGCACAGAAATATTGAAGCATGTTGAGAAATTTCCAACTGATATAATTACTCCTCTAGAGTTGTCTAAATTTTTCTTAGTAGTGTAGATAATTAGACATAGAGAAAGTAGATATTAAACTCTGAAAGAACACAGGTCTGAGTTGAGAGATTTTAACTTGGTTAAGAATCACAATAGGATCTTTAGATAAAATTTCCAAAGGAAATTTTCATGACTTGATTTTCAAACTTAGAATGATATTCACATTCAGATCTCCATATTAAGGGAAAAAAACTAAAGGATGTTTATTTTCTTAGGTAATAAAGAGACACATTGAAAAGTCACTCTGTGCTCAGTGCCCATGTGCCACTATGTAAGATAATTGTTTCAGTGGAGTCCTTTGCTATAAATGAAAAATATGGGTTTTCTCTAGGCCAGTGACTATAAAAATCAAACATAAACATATGGCCCCAAATTTGAAAGAAAACTAAACAAACAAAAAAGATTATTGAAAGTTTAGAAAGGTAGCTTATATATTGTTCACATTCCGGCCTTGGAAATATTATTCTTTAAAAGAAAGTTATAGGTAATAATGGAGTGAAGGAAAGGAATCTGTGTTCAGATATATTCTGTTTTAGCTTGAAAATATTAAGCCCTAAAAAACTTACCATATGGACCTTCTGGAAAATTAGCACAGTCCCCAGATTTTTGACATTGTCTTCCCAGAAGGCATCACTGCAGTCATTATTAAATTATCTCTTTACGTCATCACAATTCAGTTTCCCATTCAATATGACCTTCTCCAAAGTTACAATGATAACAGCATGGTATTTGTAACAAGTGGCTAGTTAAGACCAAGCCTATAAGCAATATGGAGCACTTGTAGAAATACCATTATCTGTTGAATTTCAAGAGGTTCTAGCTGTTTACATAATTTTAATAAACTTAATGAAATCCAGCTTGCTTCCAGAGTTGAATTATTTGAGCCAAAGATATACATACCCTATAAATATGGCATATGAAAAGCTTAGTTTTCAAAAAATGTATTGTAACTTAGAACCTAGTATATTTACCACACTGGTAATGATATATTTTTATTGTGGCAAATCAAAGAGAGAAGAGAAAAACAAATGCTAGTACTTCAAATTTCTCAAAGGTGATCAGGATTTCCAAAGAGAAATCTACTATATCTAAAGCTTTCTTCCCACAACTCATTTTATAATATAAGTTATGAGACTCTCTCATTCCATCTCTATGTGTCCATCTCTTAGTTTGAGTAGTATGGATGATAATTCCTAAATTCACTATTAGTGAATTACTACTATGTTTATTTACTCAGGTAGTGTTTGAAGTATTCCTAATACATGAAGATTCAATGGTGATCAAGTTGTCATTCTACCCTCTGGGATCTTTTGGTTTCAGTTCTTTATTTCCCCCAGCTTGTGAAATAAAACAGAGAAAAATAGGGAAGAAATAGGGGTTTGTAACAAAGACCAATGATTTTCTTTTAACATCTCAGATCAAGATCCTGATTCTGATGGAAGTTTTCAAGTTCTTGATTGGTTAAACCACTCATTTCTAGGATAAGGGCATACAGTCTATTCCTTGAAACTTTACAAAACCACTTTGTACTGGAGAAAATTTTGTACTGATAATTAAGAAAAATGTATATATCAAATGTGTTCTAAGTTCCTCAGAAAGAGAAGGAAAAAGAACCACACTTTTATAGTGGTGATCTTATAAATGGCACAGACTTGTTCTAACAACAGTTATTTTCACCATTTAAATTTGTGTCCATAAGAAATGCAGCATTTGATAAAGTTTGCAAGATAAAATCCCTCATAGATTATTCCTTATTTAAGGATTGTAAATGGTGTCTTCAGCATGTTAGTTTTTCAACTTTAAAGTACCTAAGGACAATCACTTCATTTTCCTCTCTTCAAAAATCTGGTATTTACAGGCACCTGGGTGGCTCAATCGGTTAAGCATCCAACTTTTGGTTTAGGCTCAGGTCATGATCTTGCAGTTCATGACATCAAGCCCCACATTAGGCTCTGTGCTGACAGCACGGAGCCTGGTTGGGATTGTCTCTCCCTCTCTCTGCCCCTCCCCCCTCTCAAAGTATATAAATAAATAAACTTAAAAAATAAATCAATGGTACTTAGGAGTGACATCAATGTCATGGCAGCATGAGTCTTTCCATTTATATTGCCCCTTCAGTTTACAGCCAGTGGGACATCCATAACCCAACAGAAGTTCCTCAGCAGGGCAGGCTATGACACCGCAGGGATCCATATGTCTGTGCACTTGAGAGTGGGTGGGTTGGACCTCATAGAGGTAGCGAACTGAGGGACAGTGGTGGAACTGGGGTAACAGTGGCAGTGACTACACCTGTGACCCCAGTGGCACAAACAACAATGGCAGCACTGGTGACCCCTCTGACAGAGCAGGTGGGAGTTGGGAAATGTGCACTCCCAAATATAGCCAGCAGATAGTTCCAGTAAGAGAAATAGAAAATTTGTGCTGTCTCATCACTTGCTGGAAAACAAAAGAAAGGGCTCTAACTCCCAAACTATTGAACTGTTAAAACCAGACAAAGCTTTACCCAAATTAAAACTTAGTAAAGTTTTACCCAAATAAGAAAGGTTCTCATTATTTCCAATGAACTATCAGAGGCACATTTCATTAAGCACCACGAAAAATCATAGTAATATGGTGTCACAAAAAGAAAATGACAATTCTCCAGCAACCCACATTCAACCTTATGGAATATTGGAATCTAACTGATAGAGAATTCAGAATATCTGTTATGAAGAAATTCAACAAACTACAAAACCATTTAAAAACATCAGAAAGGCATTTCAGTGAACTCAGGAGAAAAATGAATGAACAGAAAGAATAATTTACCAAAGAGATTAACATTGCAAAAAAGAACCAAGCAGAAATTCTGAAGTTGAAGAACTCAATAAATGAGATGAAGAATGCATTAGGAAGTACTGGAAAAAGAATAGATCAGATGGAAGTGAGAATAAGCACTCTGAAAGGCAGAATCTAGAAATGATTCAGGTAGAATGGGAGAGAGCTAAGATCTTTTTAAAACTTTTTTAGGTTTATTCATTTTGAGAGAGAGAGAGAGAATGTAAGTGGGGGAGGGATGGGGGCGGGGGGAGGGAGAGAGAGAGAGAGGGAGACACAGAATCCAAAGCTGGCTCCAGGCTCTGAGCTGTCAACACAGAGCCCGAGGCAGGGCTTCAACTCACCAGCAATGAGTTTATGACCTGAGCCAAAGTCAGATGCTTAACCAACTGAGCCACCCAGGTGCCCTGAGCTCTGAGATTAAAAAAAATTTTTTTTAATGTTTATTTATTTTTGAGAGAGAGAGAGACAGACCATGAGTGGGGAAGGGGCAGAGAGAGAGGGAGACACAATCTGAAGCAGGCTCCAGCCTCTGAGCTGTCCGCACAGAGCCCAAGGCAGCGCTCGAACTCACTATCCGGAGATCATGACCTGAGCCGAAGTCAGACACTGAACCGACTGAGCCATCCAGGTGCCCTGGATCTAAGATATTTTTGAAGTGAAGAACCCTTTGAGAGCTATTAATCTCCGTTAGGAAAGCCAACATAAGAATAAAGTGTATACCAGAAGGAGAAGGAGGTATTTAGAGAAATAACAGCTGAGAACTTCATGAACCTGGGAAAATAACTAGATATACAAATCCAGGACGTTAATAGACCAGCTTATGATCTCAATGCAAAGATACCCTCTCCTAGACACATTATAATGAAGTTGTCAGAAGTCAATAATGAAGAATCTTAAGGGCACCCAGGGCAGTCCTGGAAGAAAACATGCAGAAGAAGCTCATAGTTATTGGTCTCAGCAATGGTTTTTTGAACATGATGCCAAAAGTGGAAACAAAAGCAAAAATCAACAAATGGGGACTATATCAAACTCAAAACCTTCTTCAGAGCAAGAGTAACAAAGAAAACAATGACATGGCAGCCTAGAGAATAGAAAATGGTTTTGCATATCATGTATTGGATAAGGGGTTAATATCCCCAAAATATAAACTCACACAACTTAATAACAAAACCCCAAACAATCTGATCAAAAAAATGGGTAGAAGAACTAAATAGACATTTTCCAAAGAAGACATTAAAATGGCAACAAGGCACATGAAAAGATGCTCAGCATCACTAATCATTAGGGAGATGCAAACAAAAACTACAATCAGATATCATTTCATACCTGTTAAAATGGCTTTCATCAAGGAGATAAGAGACAACTGCTGGTGAGTATGTGGTTAAAAGGAAACCCTCATGCACTGTTGGTGGGAATGTAAATTAGTCCAACCACTATGGAAAAAAAAGTGGTTGCTCCCCCAAAAATTAAAAGTAGATTTTCCATACAATCCAGTAATTCCACTTCTGAATGTGTGCCCAAAAGAAATGAAAAACTATTGCACAGAGATACATGCACACCCATGTTTATCACAGTATTATTTACAGTAGCTAAGATATGGAAACAATACAAATGCCCATCAATGGATAAGTGAGTAAAACAGAAGGAGGAGGAGGAGGAGGAGGAGAAGGTGGAATGGAATATTATTCAGCCATGAAAAAGAAAGATATCTTGCTATTTGAGACAACAGGGATGTTCCTTGAGCACATTATGCTAAACAAGATAAGTCAGAGAAAGACAAATATTGTATGATATCACTTATATATGGAATCTAAAAAAGTCAAACCTAGGTATCTCTGTGGTTCAATCAGCATGTTTGGTTGTTAAAAAAAAGTCAGGCCTATTGGGGTGCCTGGGTGGCTCAGTTGGTTAAGTGTCTGACTTCGGCTCAGGTCATGATCTAGTGGTTTGTGGGTTCAAGGCCCAAGTTGGGCTCTGTGCTGACAGCTAAGAGCCTGGAGCCTGCTTCGGATTCTGAGTCTCCCTCTCTCTCTTCCCCTCCTCTGCTTGCACTCTGTCTCTGCCTCTCTCAAAAATAAATAAACATTGAAAAAAAAAGTCAAGCCTATAAAAAACCAAGGAGTAAATCAGTGGTTACCAAGAGATAATGGTGGGGGGTGGGGGGATGATATTGATGATGTTTAAAATACAAACTTGTAAGGAGCCATACATACTTGTAAACAAGTACTTACATACTTGTAAACAAGCCATGCATATCCAATGCACAATATAATGAATACAGATAATATTCTACTGTAATGACACAATGTGGTGAAGATCACCTCAACTGCAATCATAAAATCTAAATATTTCAAAGTAATACACTGTACATCTTATATTTATAAAATTTAATGTCAAATTTATTAAATAAGAAAATGTTTCCAATAAACACTTGAGATAATAATCCCAATTCTAAAAATAATTTAAAAAGTAAAATTTTGAAAAAATTGAAAAAAATTAACAGTACTCAATGCATACAGTTCCAAAACTGGGAGATTAAGATGGAAGTGTCCAATGTCTAATGATAATACCTATGCAGTCAATAATACTTTATGAATAAAAATCATTATTTATAACTGAAAACAGATGTGGCCAGGTTCTCATGGGAAATCTCTAGAGATATTTTGCCCCCGTGACCACATTAAATCAGGAAATGACACTTTGTCACAGCCTGAAAAAGCAAACCCAAGCCCAGAAGGTTTTAACAAGGATTACAGGTTACTGAGAATGTTGTTGATAGATAGAGGAAAAAATATATAATATTATAGCCCACTTGACAATACATGGTCAAAATTCCCATTAAACATTTTCAAACTCCTTCTTTAGGAATTCTTCTTCAGCCAAAATCCACCTCAACCACGTCTATATCCAGCTGTCTTCAAGCCTCTCTTTCTTTGCTGCTGCTAACAGCCACCTCTTAATTCCAGATAGGCTCTTGTCCTACCCTCTCTCTAGCTTCTTCTCTTTTGTGTACTCCCATTTATCACTGAGTTCAGCAAGCGAGGCATCCTCTCCAGGGTCCACTCACTTTAGCAAATAGCAGGGGATTGTATATTAAAACAAAAACATACAACTATTTTTTGTTGTATTTTGAAAGATTACAGCCATTATCTTTTTTTGACACATTAAATAGAGAAATGTGAGCAGAAATGAAAATTACATGAAGATGACATCAATTGGAGTTATTTCTAGTCTCATTTCGTGTAGGGCATGATAAATTTCAAATGGTCTCCTCTATGGGAAAAGTATTTAAAACCAATTTTCTTCATTTGCCAGGCAAAAGAAAGCATGGTATACTTTTCTTCTGTGGGCTAATACAGAAAGCAACTACACTTCAGTTTTCAAACCAATAAATAAAAAATAACTCATTAATTTGAGGGTAACTGGTACCAAAAACCAGGCACAGCTGTGGAATCTTTTGCATACTCTCCCATCAGTAAGAACTGAAATTCAACTCAAATTAATTTTAGCAAAAAATGGGGGATTTATTAGAATAACATTGGGATAGTTCATGCAGTTTAAGGAGCTCCTGGAACCTGACAACACTGGGGAAACTCAGGACTTGAACATTGGAGTTGACCCCCAGGATTCTCCCGATTTTATCTTCCATTTATGCCATATCTTGGATGAGAATATGACAGCCAGGAGTTGTGGGGTCACACCTGTGTCCCAACCAGGGAAGGAGGCCCTACTTTGCTAATTCCACTTTAGGAAAGGGCCACAGATAGCCTCTGATTTGCTCAATTTGTTAGCAACCACACCTGAGCCAGTCACTGCAGCAAAAAGTAAAGATGCAATGCTTATCTCAGGCACACTGTCACCTATGCAGGGAGGGACTCCCTCTACTCAGGAGAGGCAATAGCACTGGGTAGACAAAACCATAACTGACAGAGCAGTGATTTTCAGGACAACTATCATTATATTTATTAATGGCTTGAACAACTTTTTTTAAAATTTTAAAATATAATGCAAAACTGATTTTTGGTGTGGAAAATGTGGAGGACTAATTTTTCAATGTGGTATACATGACTCTTTTTACTTTACATCTCAAAGTGGGCAAGATTGGTATAAATTTTTTATAATGCATGTTGAAATGATCATTGCCAAAATCACACTATTCTTATTTGCCTTCTTGGCTCCATCTGTCTTTTCCTGCAAAGAGAATCTTGTTCATGTTAAAATAGATTATTTCTTGAGGCTCTAATTATGTAAAGGGGAAACACAGCTGTGAATTCATCATTGTCATTGAAGCTTCCATGTATTACTTTATAAGTACACACTTACATAGTATGAGCTGCCATACAGACAAAATAATCGTCAGTAATCCTGACTTCTGTTATGGTTGCCACTGGCAAAGATAAATTTGTAGGTGGCTTAGACATATGCATATGTAGATAAATTTAGGTTCATTTGAGAGTAATGATAAGTCTGGAATCCTATGCTTAAAGTATCGGCCAGAAGAAGCCATTGGGTATCTTGGATTTGTCTTAGGAATGATATGCCTATAAAGAAGGATTCTATAAGGGATTCATAGGATTAAAAAACAATGCTAACAAATTAAGCAGCAAAGAAGGAATCTCTACCTGGAAACGTATATTTGATTTTTCTTTAAAAAATAAGTAAATTAATTATTAAAATTTCCCACAACTGACACTCACTTAATTGGGACAGAATTTGAAGAATTTTTCATTGCTCTCAGCAAAATACCATAAAAAAGAATGGCCTTTATATTTTCGAAAACTCATAACAGTGCGTTAAATAATAGCGACAGTAATTAAAACAATAAATTAAAGGAAAAAGGCAAATAAATCAATTCTGTTTAACAATTCTTATGTCCCATGCATTCTGGTTGGTACATAAATTTCTTTTTTTTTTTTTTAATTTTTTTTTCAACGTTTATTTATTTTTGGGACAGAGAGAGACAGAGCATGAACGGGGGAGGGGCAGAGAGAGAGGGAGACACAGAATCTGAAACAGGCTTCAGGCTCTGAGCCATCAGCCCAGAGCCTGACGTGGGGCTCGAACTCACGGACCGCGAGATCGTGACCTGGCTGAAGTCGGACGCTTAACCGACTGCACCACCCAGGAGCCCCGGTACATAAATTTCTTATCTTGACCTAACATGTATCTGAGAGCTATAATTCCCCTTTCAAGGATATGGGGGATGAAGCCTTCAGAGATTAAGCAATTAGTCAAAGAAACACACCTATTAAGAGCCGATGTTTTCACATCATACACAGAAATGAACTGAAAATGGATTAAAGACTTGAATGTAAGACTTGGAACCATGAAACTTCTAGAAGAAAACAGGCAGTAAGCTCATTGACATAAGTTTTGGCAATGAATTTTTGAATGTGGCATCAAAAGCAAAAGCAACAAAAGCAAAAATAAACAAATGGGACTACATCAAACTAAAAAGCTTCTGCACAGCAAAAGAAATCATTAACAAAATGGAAAGGTAACTTATTGAATGGGAGAAAATATTTGCAAATCATGTATCTGATAAGGGGCTAATATACAAAATATAGAAAGAACTCACATAACTCAATAGTAACAAGAACAAAAAATCCAATAAAAAATAGGCAGAGGATCTGAATAGATATTTTTCCAAAGAAGACATCACATGACCAAGAGATACATGAAAAAATACTCAGCATGATTAAGCATCAGTGATATGCCAATCAAAACCACAATGGGATATGATTTCACATCACTGAAAAAGGCTATTATCAAAACAACAAAAAACAACAGTATTGGCAAGAATGTAAAGGAAAAGGAACCCTCATGCACTGTTGGTGGAAATCTAAATTAGTTCAGCCACTATGGAAAACAGTATGGAGTTTCTTCAAGAAATTAAAAAAATAACTACCATATGATCAAGCATTTCTACTTCTGGATATTTATCCAAAGAAAACAAAAACACTAAATCAAAAAGAGAAATGCACCTCCATGTTCATTGCAACATTATTTATAATAGATAAATATGTAAACTGAACCAAAGTGTCGATTCAGTGGTTGAATGGATAAAGAACTTGTGGTATATACATATTAATATACACAATGAAATATTGCTCAGCCATAAAAAAGAATAAAATTTTTCCATTTGCATCAACATAGATGGACCTTGAGGGCATTATGCTAAGTGAAGTAACTCAGACAGACAAATGCTGTATGATTTCTCTTATAAGTGGAATCAGAGAAAACGAAAACCCAAACCAAGTTTCTATATACAGATTGGTGGTTGCCAGAGATAAGAGGAGAGAGAGGAGACATGGGTGAAAGGGGTCAAAAGGTTAAAAAAAGAAGCCTTAGCAGGAGGAGCGCGAACGTTTGTTGTACGCTTACTGTGTGCCAGACACTGGGCTGGAGGCTGTAGTGTTTGGTTTAATCTTCCCGACATCTCTGTAAAGTATCATTCTTTTGATTTCACAAAAGTGGAAACCGACTCAGAAAGGTCAAGTTACGTGCTCCAGGTCACACAGCTGGAAAATAATGGACCGGGATGGAATCCCAGGACCGGCTGATTGTTTTTGCATAGGATAGTTTTTCCTGACAGTCATGTAATGTAATCATGGCCACAGCCAGGAAATCGCTATTGCCAGTGCATTCTACAAGGTCAGTGCACACACAGGTGCCCCTTCAATCCCAGCTAGTTGAATTGGTTTGAGATGTCTGCAGGACACATGTTGTTCAGTGAATGTGAGGAAAGAGCACAGAAGGATGCATTGGACCATCCATACTCCTGGAAGAATTTGGACTATGGCAAATGTGCCTTGAAGGAATCCTGTAACTCACATACAGAGTGTTCATCTCCAGTTTGATGTTCTTGAGCAGAGGGGAAAGGTTTGTTTGCCTCCTGAACACTCCATGTCAGCCCTTGGGAAAAAATAAAGCCCCCTGGCATTAGGAGAACTGAGCCAGAGGAAGCCAGCTGACCCAACTCCAACAGCAAGAAGGGGTTCTGCAAATCCAGATTTGTATGGGAAATCTTCCTAGCATTTAATTAAGATACAATTTTGTTATAAGACACTCTGGTCAAAGACAGAAGGTCTACATGCTAGATGCATCCCAGGGACACTGACAGCCTTGAGACAGTGTTAGTTTAATCTTGGAGACCTTGGTCCTGGCTTTCCAAAGAACAGGCAGCCAGTTTCCTCTCTCTTGTGATTATCAGTCAGCATCGATCATGACCTAAATAAATAAATAAATAAATAAATAAATAAATAAATAAACAAAAGCACCAATATCCAAACCTTATTTGCAAGTTATCTATTTATTTATTGAACCAGTATTTATTGGACATTCAATAAGGGACCAGGTCACATAAGAGATAGGACTACAACAGGAAAAAAAAAACAAAAACGAAAAAAACAAGGGACTGGAAACACTTCGCTTGTGGAGCTTAAATGAGAATGTCATAAATAAGACCCAGTACAACTAGTGAAGTTTCTCTGGTGTGAACACATCCAACCAGTATGTCTGGTCTTTCATTGAATAAGCCCCTTGATTTCACTTGATTAGTTTCAGATCAAGAAAGCCCAGGCCTATGTCTTGTCCTGTACCGTTGATTAATGGAGCTCTTCCATTTCACATCAGTGTTTGATTTGATCTCTGCCCTGGGCCCCAATAAGAAATGAGAGTAAAAATCATCAACCACCTATTTGGTCAATCTAAATTATATTCCTACTGAGGGTCTGATTCTTGATTCTGTTTCTTGATTCTTTTTCTTTTAAAAATTTCAGTATAGTAAATTCTGTGATCCTAATTTTTATTTTATTTTTCTTGTTTATTTATTTTGACAGAGAGACTGAAAGCATGAGAGGGGGAAGGGCAGAGAGAGAGAGGGAGAGAGAGAATTTCAAGTAGGCTCCGTGCTGTCAGCATAGAGCCCAATGTGGGGCTCAATCTCACGAACCATGAGATCATGACTGGATCTGAAATCAAGAGTCAGACACTTAATCAACTGAGCCATGCAGTGATCCTAATTTTAGCTGTGATTTGAATACATAAGTCATCTCTGATTCCATGGGTTAAATGTAAAAGGCACTTAGCCTATTTTCAGAATAGGCTGACCTTTCCTAAGGCAAATTGTGAGAATTCTAGTTTACACTTTCCCCTCAAGTTTAATGAAATCGTACAGATCTGACCAAACACCTCAGAAGGAATTATGGATGTGGATGAAATCTGAGATTGTTAACCAGTTCTGCCCTGGGGAGGAGGTAGTCTCCCAGTGACAAATCTTAATGACTGGGTAAGATACCATGGAGTGAGGTTAAGGGCATCCCAGATAGAGAGGCCAACTGAGTAGAGCCAGAGACTCTGAACATTGAGGCTGGAGGACAAGTTGGCTGATTCAAGGAACTAGATTCAGAGGGATTAAATCGCTTGACAAGAGTCAGTTGATAAAACCCAGCTTTTGAGTCAAAGTTCAGAGTTTTTGTACAACACGGTGACTGTAGTTAATAATACTATATTACATATTCAAAAGTTGCTAACAGAATAAATCTTGCAAGAAAATAACTTTTTATAAGTATGTATGGTGACAGATGTTCACTAGACTTAATTGTGGTAATCATTTCACAATGTATGCAAGTATCAAATCATTATGTTGTACACCTGGAACTAATATATATCAAGTATAAAAACAAAACAAAAGAAAAACCCAAAGTTCATTGTTTGTTTTTTAATAAGCCATTACTTTTCAAGTTAAAAAATGTTTTAAAAGTATTTTATTTGTTCAGTAATGTTATATTTAATGGGTACATAGTGCTTTTGCTTGGCATCAATTGAGTTGGTTTTCAAACAATGCAACATTACACCATCTGGGATGATTACTGATCTCTCCATACCTTTGGATGACTCTGCCAACAGGGGCCAGGATCTATTCTGTTCCAGTTTGAGTTGCTGTATATGTCCATATAGCAAAACAGAAAGTGGCTCCATCAGCTAATAAGGCACTGTCATATTTGTCAGGGAAACCACTTATACATTTCTGACGCTTCTGCTTTGCCATTGTTTGCTGAATGCTTCTACCTTGGAAACCACCAGGTGGTTTTGGCCAAGAGAAATATCAAGAAGCTAACGACAGAATTGCAACAACTGTGGGTGCTGCTTTTGTGTCACTTTTTTTAGGGACCTTTGTCTGTTTTTTTTTATTGTAGCAAAATTACATAATGAAATCTGTCCTCTTAATAGGTTTTTAAGTGTACAGAAGAGTATTGCTAACTATAAGCACAGTATTGCATAGCACATCTCTAGAACTTTGTCATTTTGTGTGACTGAAACTCTATACCCATTGAATAACAACTTCCCACCCTCTGCCCCTGCCCCTGGAAACCACCGTTCTTTTTTCTGTTTCTATGAGTTTGACTACTTTAGATACCTTATATAAGTGGAATCATACTGTATTTGTCCTTCTGTGGCTGGCTTATTTCACTTAGCATAATGTCTTCAAAGTTTACCATGTTGTAGCTTATGACATGATTCTTTTTTAGGCTGAATAATATTCCATTGTATTTGTACTGTAACTACATTTTGTTTATGTAGTCATCCATCAGCAGACATTCAGGTTATTTCCATCTCTTGGCTATTAGCTATAATACTGCAGTGAGCATGAGAATGCAAATATCTCTTTAAGATTCTGATTTTAATTCTTTTGGATAAATACTCAGAAGTGGTATCATAACAGTAGTTCTGTCTTTAATTTTTTGATTATCCTTTATACTATTTTCCATAGCAGCTGTACCATTTTACATTCCAGTCAACAGTGAAAAAGGGTCCCAATATCTCTACATCCTTTCCAACAATTACTTTATTTTTCTTGCTTTTTTTCTGGAAGGGGAATGATGGCCATCCTAACAGATATAAAGTAACACCTCATTGTGCTTTTGACTTGCATTTTCCTGACGATTAATGAACTTGTGCATCTTTTCATATATTTGTTGGCCATTTGTATGTCTTCTTTGGGAAAATATGTATTCAAAATATCAAAGAGATATTGGGAAAATATCTATTCAGGATGTATCTATTCAAAATATTGATAGATATTTTGAAAATACCTATTCAGGCAAAATTTTTTGCCTATTTTTAAAACTAAGTTGTTTGTTTTGTTGTTTTTGCTGTTGACTTATATGAATTTTGTACATATTTTGGATATTAGCCCCTTATCAGATAGATGGGATGCCATTATTTTCTTCATTTGATAGGTTGCCTTTCACTTGGTTGATTGTTTCCTTTGCTGTGCAGTTTGATATAGTCCCACTTGTCTACCTTTGCTTTTTGTTGCCTGCGCTTTTGTTCATATCCAAGAAATCACTGCCAAGACCAATGTTATAGAGCTGTTCCCCTATGTTTTCTTCCAGGAGTTTTGCAGGTTTAAGTCTTATGCTTAAGGCTTTAATCCATTTTGAGTATATTTTTGTGTATAGTGTAAGACGAGGATTCGGTTTCATTCTCTGGGCTGTGGATATTTGGTTTTGCCAACACCATTTATTAAAGAGACTGTCCTTTCCCCATTGTGTAGCTGTACTGGTCACAGCAAGCTGCCCCCAGCTCTTATACGTTCTCAGTAGCCTGGTATCTATCATGTTGGTTACCCCAGTGCTCTAAATGAGGCAAGACAGAAATGAGTCCTTGGGTACCCATTACAAAGCCAGAATGTTGGATGTGAGCTGCTTTTCCCCTGAGGGAGGAGAAGCGAGGGGGCACCCTTCTTTCCCGGTGCTGAGTTGTGCCTGCTTTTGAGAAAGGCTGACATTAGTAAGGGAAATTGCTCTTCTTGCCCATTTCAGTGCATGTGTTCTCAACTTTGTGCTTGTGTGGGATACTACAACTTGTTAAATGAATTCTAGAATTTTCATAAAGGCATTTGACCTGTATGCCCTCAGACTTTTCTTCTTAGGATTGACATTGGCAGACTGTGAGAATTACATCTTTATTCAACTATATTGAGAGCCAGAGAAGAGAGTAACTCTTCTTTGTGCCTCTTTTGAAGATGAGGAGACTTTTCCCAGAAGTCCACTAAGAATGCTTCTTCTAAATATCTCACTGGGCAGAATTATATCACATGCCCATAATTAAACCAACCGCTGGCAAGAGGGATTGGAATTTCCATGATTGCTTTAGATTAATCAAGGCTCACCCCTTCATATGAAAAGGGGCCCAATTTCCTCTGAAGTTCATGGCTGCCTGACATCTGAAAAGCAATAGGGTTCCATTAAGAAGAAAGATGGTTGAGTATAGAGCGAGTGGCTGCATAGGAGATCAACAATATCAGCTACATTTCTCAACTCCAACAGTCACCTATACAAGTCAGCATCAGGAATATTTATGAGAGACTGAAATGGAGGAAAAGCTAAGTCATTTTAATTATTTCAATGTGGAATAAATCTTCCACTTTAAATGGAGAGTAGGATAAAGTCTGTGGATTCCTAAATGTCAATATCAAACATTTTAGATATTTTTATGAAAAAGGAATACTCTTTTTTCTTTTTCTTTTTCTTTTTTTTTTCAATCTCTGTTGGTACAGTTTCAGGAGCAGGGACTTACAGATCTTTACTCCTGCTTCCAAATCAGTGATAACTTTGTTTTCCATCTATAGTCTTCACTGCTGATTTATTAAACAAACTGAATTTTGTCAGATGTCAATGATAATTATAATTTCCTACCTCAAAATGATTAAGGTTTTCATCTTTTTAAATTGACTCTTTAAGTACTGTTTATTATGCTTCACTTGTTCACTAAATTTATCAAATATTTCATAAATTATAAGTTTATGTAGTAAAAGCATGTGTGACTCTGAACTGACTGGCTTGTCTCAAAACAAAAGCTAAAAGTATTTCTAAAAAAGAATGAAAATTCCTTTAATGAAATTCTGATAATAATTATAACTCACTCATAGCATCTGTTATATGCTATGCACATTCTAGTTTTAAAATATATAAATTCACTTAATATCCCCCTAAATTTTGTAAGGTACGGAGTTTTACTATCCACATTTTATAAGTGAGAAAACTAAGAAACAGGTTAAGTAACTTATCTGAAGTCAAAAAGCTATCAAGGATCAGAACTAGAATTCAGATTCAGAAAGTCTGTTTCCAGAGACCTGTATTTAATAAGTACACTGGATAAATACTTCCCATCTTACATATATCTTAAAACTTTTCTTCCATCTGAAAAGCTTTATTTAAATAAGTTTAAAATTGTCTATTAGGAAATATCCTAAAGAGGTTTGCAGTTAGGTAAATAGTAACTTAGTGGTCTTATGAAGTAAAGCCCCATTTAACACGTTACCTTAGAATCCCCTCATTGAACAGCTCTATGATTAAGTTGGAGGAACTCTATTGGGCATAAGAGGATTGCTCTATGTGCTGTTGTAACAGAAATTCCTAGGTAATTTTAACATAAAAACAAACAGATATCAGCAAGGTGGCAGAATAAAAATCTCAGCCCTTCTTTACTCACAGAAACACCAATTTAACTAAAGACAATGGGATGCTATCTTTTAATTTGCAGCTACTTATAAGAGTATTTCACTAAATTTCATATGTTACCATGGGAACATAGGTTCCCATAGGGACATTAAAAAAAATTATCAACATTAAGCTTGGTTCAGTCCACTTGCCTTTCTGAATTCTCATTGGGTAAGAGCACGAGGTCCTCAGAGATTTTGTGGCATGTCATGGAATGTAGTTGTAAAGTGGGTGCATTTCCAGTTCACGTTCTCTGTGGGTTTTTCTAGGCTGCATGTTTATTATTTTCAAAAACATAAGTACTTTCATTAGTTATTTATTATTAATAACCTATAATTAATGTTATTAATCATTACTTGACAGCAATTAAATAAGGCACAATGAACAATGATATCCTCTGTCACCATTTTATACTAAGGGGAAGTATTGGAACATTTCAGATATTTTCTTTCTTGTCCTTCCTTCCTTCCTTCCTTCCTTCCTTCCTTCCTTCCTTCCTTCCTTCCTTCCTCCCTCCCTCCCTCCCTCCCTCCCTTTCTTCTTTCTTTCTTTCTTTCTTTCTTTCTTTCTTTCTTTCTTTCTTTCTTTCTTTCTTTCTTTCTTTCTTTCTTTCTCCAGTATTGTTAACATACAGTGCTATATTAGTTTCAGGTGTACAATATTGTGATTCTACAATTCCATACATCACCCAGTGCTGTCATGACAAGCGCACTCTTTAATCCTCATCACCTATTTCACTGATTCCCCCACCCACCTCCCCTCTGATAACCATCTGTTCATTCTCTATAGTTAAGAGTGTTTCTTGGTTTGTCTCTCCTTTTTTTCCCTCCAGTGCTCATTTGTTTTGTTTTTTAAATTCCACAAATGAGTGAAATTATATAGCATTTGTCTTTCTCTGACTGACTTATTTCATTTAGCATAATACACTCTAGCTCCATCCATGTCATTGCAAATGGCAAGATTTCATTCTTTTTATGGCTGAATAATATTCCATTGTGTGGATCACCTCTTCTTTATCCATTCATCTATCGATGGTCACTTGTGCTGCTTATATAATTTGGCTATTGTAAATAATGTTGTTATAGGGGCGCCTGGGTGGCTCGGTCAGTTAAGCGTCCGACTTCGGCTCAGGTCATGATCTCGCGGTCCGTGAGTTCGAGCCCCACGTCGGGCTCTGTGCTGACAGCTCAGAGCCTGGAGCCCGTTTCAGATTCTGTGTCTCTCTCTCTCTCTGCCCCTCCCCTGTTCATGCTCTTTCTCTCTCTATCTCAAAAATAAATAAACGTTAAAAAAAATTAAAAAAAAATAATGTTGTTATAAACATAGGTGTGCATGTATCCCTTTGAATTAGTGTTTTTGTATTTTGGGGGTAAATACCCAGTAGTGCAATTACTGGATCACAAAGTGGTTCTATTTTTAACCTTTTGAGGAACTTCCATACACAGTGACTGCACCAGTTTGCATTTCCACTAACAGAGCATGAGGGTTCCTTTTCCTCCACATCCTCACCAACACCCATTATTTTTTGTGTTACTGATTTTAGTCATTCTGACAGATCTAAGGTGATATCTTATTGTCATTCTGATTTGCATTTTCTTGGTAATGCAAGAAAATGTGTCTTTTGGCCATCTGGATGTCTTCTTTGAAGAAATGTCTGTTCGTTTCTCCTGTTCATTTTTAAATTGGATTATTTGTTTTGAGAGTGTGGAGTGGTACAAGTTCTTTATACAACTTAGATACTAACCCTTTAAAATTTTTTTAATGTTTATTTATTTTTGAGAGAGAATGTGAGGGGGAATGGGCAGAGAGAGAGGGAGACACAAAATCTGAAGCAGGCTCCAGGCTCCGAGCTGTCAGCACAGGGCCCATCACAGGGCTAGAATTCACAAACCATGAGATCATGCCCTGAGCCACAGTCAGACACTTAACTGACTGAGCCAGCCAGGTGCCCCAATACTAACCCTTTATTGGATGTCATTTGCAAATATCTTCTTCCATCTAGTAGGTTGTCTTCTAGTTTTATTGATTGTTTCCTTTGCTGTGCAGAAGGTTTTTATTTTTATGTAATTCCAATGGTTCATTTTTGCTTTTATTTCCCTTACCTCAGGAGACAGATCTAGAAAAATGTTGCTGCAGCTGATGTCAGAGAAATGACTACCTGTGCTCTCTCTAGGATTTTTATGGTTTCAGGTCTCACAACTAGTCCTTAATCTATTTTGAGTTTATTTTTGTATATGGTGTAAAAAAGTGGTCCAGTTTCATTTTTTTGTGTGTAGCTGTCCAGTTTTTCCAACATCATTTGTTGAAGACACTGTCTTTTTAGATGGAATCCTTTCTTTCTTTTTAATGTTTCTTTCTTTTAAATGTTTATTTATTTTTGAGAGACAGAGAGACAAAGCACAAGCAGGGGAGGGGCAAAGAGAGGGGGAGACACAGAATCCGAAGCAGGCTCCCGGCTCTGAGCTGTCAGCACAGAGCCCAAGGCAGGGCTTGAACCCACGAGCCCCGAGATAATCACCCGAGCCAAAGTCGGACCCTTAAGCAACTGAGCCACCCAGGTGCCCCAGATGGAATCCTTTCTTATAAGCCAGACACTCGTGTGAATTCTCCTTGGAATATAAAGCTTGGTAAGACATTAGTTAGGTATTTAGACTCAGCATTATAGATCACTAGTTTAGGGCTGTGCAGCTCCGTTTCTTCCTGGTTGCCAGTCACTGGTCCATGTCTATTTGATTACCTAATTCTCTGACTTTTTTTTTTTTATAATTTTTTTCTTATGATGAAAACTTTTTAAAACATTTTTTAATGTTTATTTATTATTGAGAAACAGAGAGAGACAGAGCATGAGCATGAGAGGGGCAGAGAGAAGGGGAGACAGAATCCAAAGCAGGCTCCAGGCTCTGAGCCATGAGCACAGAGCCCAACGTGGGGCTCGAACTCACAAACTGCAAGATCATGACCTGAGCCAAAGTCAGATGCTCAACCGACTGAGCCACCCAGGCACCCTAAATTCTCTGACTTTTGAGCAGAAAGTGACTTGGGAACTGGGGAAGGTCTATTTAAAGTATAGATTTCTCTAATGCCAATCCATCTGAATTTTTTCCTAAGACATGGTGTCTGTTAGTATGTTCATTCATTCAACAAAGAACTAATGGGCATTGATTCTATGCCAGATGTGGCAGAAGATGCTAAGGGTGAGAAAGGAACATGTACATGAACACAACAAGGTCTCTGGTCTCTACAAGTCCAGTGGGAAAAATGTCGAATCTCTTGATGTGTAAAAGGTGTTCTCACTCAAAAAATGTCTTCTGTTTATTGTTTACTTGTGCTGATTCGTAAGCAGGACTAAAGAAAGTGAAGTTTTCCTTCAATGAGCGGGGAAGGAGTTGGCTTGAAAATACATGTATTCCTTTAGGAGGTTTCAGTTGGCAAACCAAACGTGGCTGCCTCACGCTTTCTGCCACCGCGTTACAAAGTGCAGGACCAAGAACTTGATTATCCTTCTTCATCTGAGAGACTAATCAAGACCAGTTCCTTCATGCTTCACCTTTGGTCTGGCTTGATCAGCTAGAGAAGTCCAAAGCTTCTAGACCATCCGTTCTCCCCTGGACTCTCACTTTCATAAATTTCTGTGTATCCTCTATTCTGACTAAATCTTTTACCCCTCTTCTTCCCTCTAAAAATCATTCACTAGGCCCTCTTAAACTATAGGGTTTGTGGTCAGGAAACTCTCCTATATTTTTGTCCCCTTTCTGAAATCCCTTTGACCTCTTGCCTTATGAAAGTGTCTTCTGATATCTTTCAAAAGGAGATAGTTTTCTCTCACAAATTTCTGCAGTTCGAGGCCAGAAGGAAGGATCAATGTTCCACTTCTTCTCCATTGCCTTTCCTACTGCATCCCTTAAACAAGATAACTCTCTTGAAATTCTGTTATGGGACCGGCTGTAAACCTTTCTTGATGCTGCCATCTGCAAACCACCACATCCTTTACATTAAAAAAAAAATTGTTTTATGTTTATTTATTTTTGAGGGAGAGAAAGAGAGACAGAGCATGAATGGGGAGGGGGAAACAGAGAGAGAGGGAGACACAGAATCTGAAGCAGGGTCCAGGCTCTGAGCTGTCAGCAGAGAGCCTGATGCAGGGCTCGAACCCACATACCATGAGATCATGACCTGAGCTGAAATCGGATGCTTAACTGACTGAGCCACCCAGAAGCCCCGTCCTTTACATTCTTGTACTGAAAATTTTCTTCCTCTCCACACCTACCCTGTCATATTCGGAGGGAGTTTATTATACTTTTAAATGACTGATCTTGAACTCTGAATATGTCAGCCGCAGAAGGGAATCCCATGCCACGTAGGTAACTTAACCAGGAAGAATTTATTCCAGGGTAACAAGTGACCCAATGATCTCATTGGGAGATCTGGGGAAAAAACCTCAACTTAGTAAAAGGTAACCTTGACGACCCCCCCCCCCCCGCAAAGTGGGGATGGGACTCCAGAGGAACTGTTGCCCTTCTCTGAGTAGGAAGCTGCTGACTTCAGGACACCATGATAGAAAGCTGCCACTATCAGGAGATCCCCAAAATTTAACTGCTGTGATCTGCACCAGCAAAATGGGTGCACGATTCTCTGCCTTTTGACCCCACAAAGCTAGTGACCAAACACTGGCATCATGGCAAACATTGCCTCTACCTCCCTGCTGGTCAGGAGAAATAGAAGAAGCATCTAAAGCATGGGATCTGCCTGGGTTTTGTCTTCCAAAAACTCAGACAAGACAGAAGCTATCAGAGGGGAATTCCTTCATATTCCCAACACCAAATCCACAAAGTTACATGAAGTTTTACAGATCTTCTCAACCTTGTTCTTGTCATATTGGAATAGGAGCCCTATTTATTTTATTTTTTAATTTTTTTTATATATATGAAATTTATTGACAAATTGGTTTCCATACAACACCCAGTGCTCATCCCAAAAGGTGCCCTCCTCAATACCCATTACCCACCCTCTCCTCCCTCCCACCCCCCATCAACCCTCAGTTTGTTCTCAGTTTTTAACAGTCTCTTATGCTTTGGCTCTCTCCCACTCTAACCTCTTTTTTTTTTTTTCCTTCCCCTCTCCCATGGGTTCCTGTTAAGTTTCTCAGGATCCACATAAGAGTGAAACCATATGGTATCTGTCTTTCTCTGTATGGCTTATTTCACTTAGCATCACACTTTCCAGTTCCATCCACGTTGCTACAAAAGGCCATATTTCATTTTTTCTCATTGCCACATAATATTCCATTGTGTATATAAACCACAATTTCTTTATCCATTCATCAGTTGATGGACATTTATTTTTTTTTATATGAAATTTATTGACAAATTGGTTTCCATACAACACCCAGTGCTCATCCCAAAAGGTGCCCTCCTCAATACCCATCACCCACCCTCTCCTCCCTCCCACCCCCCATCAACCCTCAGTTTGTTCTCAGTTTTTAACAGTCTCTTATGCTTTGGCTCTCTCCCACTCTAACCTCTTTTTTTTTTTTTTCCTTCCCCTCCCCCATGGGTTCCTGTTAAGTTTCTCAGGGTCCACGTAAGAGTGAAACCATATGGTATCTGTCTTTCTCTGTGTGGCTTATTTCACTTAGCATCACACTCTCCAGTTCCATCCACGTTGCTACAAAAGGCCATATTTCATTTTTTCTCATTGCCATGTAATATTCCATTGTGTATATAAACCACAATTTCTTTATCCATTCATCAGTTGATGGACATTTAGGCTCTTTCCATAATTTGGCTATTGTTGAGAGTGCTGCTATGAACATTGGGGTACAAGTGGCCCTATGCATCAGTACTCCTGTATCCCTTGGATAAATTCCTAGCAGTGCTATTGCTGGGTCATAGGGTAGGTCTACTTTTAATTTTCTGAGGAACCTCCACACTGCTTTCCAGAGCGGCTGCACCAATTTGCATTCCCACCAACAGTGCAAGAGGGTTCCCGTTTCTCCACATCCTCTCCAGCATCTATAGTCTCCTGATTTGTTCATTTTGGCCACTCTGACTGGCGTGAGGTGATACCTGAGTGTGGTTTTGATTTGTATTTCCCTGATAAGGAGCGATGCTGAACATCTTTTCATGTGCCTGTTGGCCATCCGGATGTCTTCTTTAGAGAAGTGTCTATTCATGTTTTCTGCCCATTTCTTCACTGGGTTATTTGTTGTTCGGGTGTGGAGTTTGGTGAGCTCTTTATAGATTTTGGATACTAGCCCTTTGTCCGATATGTCATTTGCGAATATCTTTTCCCATTCCGTTGGTTGCCTTTTAGTTTTGTTGGTTGTTTCCTTTGCTGTGCAGAAGCTTTTTATCTTCATAAGGTCCCAGTAATTCACTTTTGCTTTTAATTCCCTTGCCTTTGGGGATGTGTTAAGTAAGAGATTGCTACGGCTGAGGTCAGAGACGTCTTTTCCTGCTTTCTCCTCTAAGGTTTTGATGGTTTCCTGTCTCACGTTCAGGTCCTTTATCCATTTTGAGTTTATTTTTGTGAATGGTGTGAGAAAGTGGTCTAGTTTCAACCTTCTGCATGTTGCTGTCCAGTTCTCCCAGCACCATTTGTTAAAGAGACTGTCTTTTTTCCATTGGATATTCTTTCCTGCTTTGTCAAAGATCAGTTGGCCATACGTTTGTGGGTCTAGTTCTGGGGTTTCTATTCTATTCCATTGGTCTATGTGTCTGTTTTTGTGCCAAGTTGATGGACATTTAGACCCCAGAACTAGACCCACAAACGTATGGCCAACTCATCTTTGACAAAGCAGGAAAGAACATCCAATGGAAAAAAGACAGCCTCTTTAACAAACGGTGCTGGGAGAACTGGACAGCAACATGCAGAAGGTTGAAACTAGACCACTGTCTCACACCATTCACAAAAATTAACTCAAAATGGATAAAGGACCTAAATGTGAGACAGGAAACCATCAAAACCTTAGAGGAGAAAGCAGGAAAAGACCTCTCTGACCTCAGCCGTAGCAATCTCTTACTCGACACATCCCCAAAGGCAAGGGAATTAAAAGCAAAAGTGAATTACTGGGACCTTATGAAGATAAAAAGCTTCTGCACAGCAAAGGAAACAACCAACAAAACTAAAAGGCAACCAACGGAATGGGAAAAGATATTTGCAAATAACATATCGGACAAAGGGCTAGTATTTTTTAATTTTTTAATGTTTATTTAGTTTTCAGAGAGAGAGAGAGTCGAGCAGGGGAGGGCGGAGAGAGGGAGACACGGAATCAGAAGCAGGCTCTAGGCTGTGAGCTGTCAGCACAGAGCCCGACGCGGGGCTCAAACTAGAGCCCTATTTGTTTTAAAATCAAATTCCACTACTTGTGCTCTGGGTCCTATCTTTTCTTTGCTTCTCGGGGGCTTCTTTCTGTTGTCTGCACTAGCTCCGCACCACCTCTGTGGTGATTAATTCCCATCAGCACACAGATATCCTACAGCATCTTCCATGTCAGAAAACAAAAACTGCCACAATGATGTCCTTTCTGTTCTTCAAACATGTCAAGCCCCTTCTGCCCTCCAAGCATTTGCTCATATTCACCTATTGTAGCCTGGGATACTTTCCTTAGTTCTCTGCATAGTTGGTCTATTCTCATTGCCAGTGTCCCAGTTCAAATTAATCAAAGGGGCCTTGTCTAATCACCCTCTCTCCACCTCCTTCACTCACTATCACCTCACATTCTTTATAATTTTTATCAAATTCTAAAATTGACTTATTTATGCATTTACTTACTTCTTTACTTCACTAAGATGTAAGCTTATAGGGCAGATATATTCCCAGTCATGCTCACTTCTGAATGCCTAGCACATTGCTTGGTACACAGGAGAGATTTAATAAACCTATGTTCAGGAAATGAAGGAGTGTTACGTACCAAGAGGAAGAAGATTGTGAAGAATAGCACAAAGAGATGGGAGAGAAAACCCTGACCTTCCACATTTTCCTAGTTAAGCTTTAGAACCTCACAAAGTTGGAGATGGTTACCTCTATTTCCCCCTTTTTTTTGTGCTGGCTTCCCCACAGTGAGTAGAGAAGGTTGTGGATATAACAATGCCCTGCACTTACCTATGAACTCCTGTAGCATTTTTTCAATTTCACATTTCAGAGAAGCGCTGCTTTTTTGATGATTTCTTTGATATGGAGAAATATTTTTTAATGTTACCTGATTTATGATGTAATTTATCAGGTGTCTATTTTTCAGCCGTCCAACCCCTCATCCCCTTTAAAATCAACTTGTTTCCTTCTTGTTTTCTTGGAAAAGCTTTTGATACAACCCACGCTGCTTCCTTCTGTTCAAATTATTATTACTTATGTTTCAGTGGGGGTTATTTTTCTTGGACCAATTATTCGCTTACTCCCTATTGCATGTGCTTTCTGTCTGAATTGCCTATTCTTTTCCTAATGGAATGCGAGAGCATAATATCCTGTATTGCTTTATCTCATTAAGTCCTATGTCATTGCCTCATTTTTGTGGTCCCATTTTCTGTAATTAAATGCCCCTATAGGAAGGGGGGGAAGTTTTGGTTTTAAGACCGTCTTGTTTAACAGAATCATGTCTGACTTTACTGAATCATAAAGTTTTGAAATTAAATAAGACCTTAGATATAATGTACTACAAAACTTTTCCCAATGCATGCATCTCTTGTGGTATCCCACTATGGTGTAAACCTATTCTGTTTGCTGTGCTATCCCCCATATGTCAGCATAGTGCCTGGCATATAGTAGGTGATCATTAAACATTTTTGAATGAATAAATGAAAATCTACATTTGGGTAACATAATTTTTAAGTTCAGAAAATGCAGACAGATATTTGAGATGCTTTTTCAAATAGGCCCAAGGAAACAAGCACAGAGATATTCATAGCCTTTTTTTGAAAAGTAAAGTACAATAGAAACATCTACCAGTAGGAGAATATGTAAGTAAGTGCTATATATTCCTTCAGTAGACTCCTATATACAATGGTGAAAGTGAATGAACAACAGATGCACTTAGCATGGAAGAGCCTCAAAAATATAATTTTGAAGAAAGAAAAACAAATCATAGAAGAGTAAAAAGGAATTACTCCATTATATGAAATTTAAAAATATGTCAAACATACAAAATATGTTTAGCAAAATATATGCATAGCAAAAGTATAGACAATAACTTGTTACTTTGATTATGGTGAACAAGAAATTCAAAGTAATGTTTTCCTGCTGCTGCTGGGAGTGAGTTATAAAAGTTACTCAGCGAGGCTATAGCGGGGCTTCATGGCAATACTTAATTTTTTAAAGTGGGTGTTGGGTACACACTCTTTGTTTTATTTTTCGTATTTTATATGCCCCAAATATTTCATAATAAATGTACTGTCCATGAAACCTCAATGGACTGAAATGAAATTGAGCAAGGAAAAAAGATATTCTTTCCTAAAGAAAGGGAATATGAGGCTCAGGGAGATATTCATTGCATTTGAATAGGTTCCCTAAAGTCATAAAATATAAATTTTATAAGTAATATATAAAAAATAATTTACAGTGTCAATAACGTCTTAGATTTCAACTGGTATAATTTGGTGTTCAGTACTTTTTCCCAAAATTATGATCCCAGTTATTAAAAACATAAATAACTATCAATGTTTAAGTCTTTCTAATTTGCTTGTTGAAAGAAAGTAATATGAAAATGTTTAGAATAAAATGCAAATGTAGCTAGAAGTGTATGTAAGAAGGCGAGTTTCTGATAGATGGTCACAGAATTTAAGTTACAAAAGTTACCCAGTTAAAAGATGAATTCTACATTTTATAAATGCTTATTATACATTTGATAGTAAATATTCTAAATGAATTATAGATGTTAACTCATTTTGTCCTCATTAAGAACAGTTAATTAAGAACAGTTATTATTTTGCAGAATAAGTAACTGAAGTACAGAAAGGGGAATGCCCAAGGGCCCACCGCCCAAGAGAGGTGAAAGCACGATTATAACCAGGTTGCCCAGCCTCAAAGTCTATTCACGGACAAGTTTCCCACCCATCCTTCACAGTGTGGCAGTAATAGAAAATCATATTTTTAAAGCTCTTTCAAATGTAATACATAATAGTTTTGTGAGAAGGAGAGCTCTGAGTGCATGCTATATGCCTAGTAATTTGTTCTGCATCGCTAAATCTTCATAAGAACCTTATGAGGCAGGTATTATTATTATTATCCATTTGCCTAGTCGAGTAAAATGAGGTCCAGAGAATGGCAATAACTCCCCCGGTGCTTCATGACCAATCAAGACTGGATTCAAGCCTATAAAATTGCTTTGGAGCCTGTAAAGCTTGTCCCTGAGCCTTGTGCGTCAGTTACTATTACATGCAAAAGCAAAACAAAAATGAAAAAATAAAAACTTATAAAACTCTAATTTGGGGATATGGAGAGAAGTAGAAGAGGGTCTTCTATGGAGTAGCAAGTGGAACAGGAGGGACTAGCTCTGAGTGGATTACAACATTACCACACAGGGCCAGTTTGAAACTGGCCTTCCAAATTTTGGAAGTGCATTTCAGGCTGGAGGCTGGGAGCTCCGGGTCTGGAAGGTTGGCCTTCACAGATTCCCTCTAAGAGGCCTACTGTCTATCGCTCCCTGGTGGCGGCGTCCTCCACTGCCGGGGTTATGCAGGCGCCCCGCCGCGGGGAAGGAATACGACCCTTCCGCGCTGGGGACGGTCTTGCGAGAGCGTCCTCCGTGCAGGGACACAGCACCAGCCCCACGACCCAGATCCGACCGGCCGTTCGGTTTCGTGCGATCCTCTCAATGCTGGGTCAGGTCTTCCAGCACCGAGATCTGGAAGCATGCGTGTGATTCGACTGGGGCATGCGACAGGAGCGCGGCCGCAGCTGGGAAAGGGAAGTCGTGGGCACAGCTCTATCCGCCCCCAGCATTGCAACCAGCCTGGGTGTGCGCGCTGCGGGCCTGTGGGCGCCGGATCCTGGAATCTCCCAGCTGGTCGCATGTCTGAAGGTGGCTGACTCCAACGGCTCTGGAATGTGGGGCGAGGGGGCTGAGGGTTTTGGTACAAGCGCCTTTCGCTGAAGTCCCAAAGAGGGAGAGGAGCAAGTTGGCGCCTTTTCTTTTCACTCCTGTTTGAGCGAAGAGTGGCGGCCTGGAGGCGGGGGCAGACAGGGAAAACGATGCTCAAACTAGGGTTCCTTCCTAGACTTTGGAAGTGGGCGCTGCGGAGCAGGTGGGGGCGCGGGCCCCCCAGGTTGCCCCCCGGGGTGCAGAACCGGCCTGACCGCCCAGGCACTACCCTCCCTCAAGTCCCTGAGTCCCAGGCTTTCTGGTCATACACGTGGCAACATCTGGCAGCCCAGACACGCAGGGTCTATGTTATGGTCCAACCACTGGGGTTTCGGCCTTTCTCCTGCCTCCTGACCTTCCTGCTAGTGGAGCAGGCAGAGAGATCGTCACCCCAAACCCAACCTAGCTATCTAGCTCTGAAGATAGGAGTTTTGGGCTCCCGAATAGCTCTGCAGTCACATAATTACTGCTGCGTGAAGGTGAGAGCAATCTTGAATGGGCAGTTTTCCTGGAACCTGCAAAGTTCCCCCAAATGGCCCATGGTCCCTAGAACTCACTGTTCAACCTCCCTCTTCTTTTTTAAGATCTCTTTTAACTGTCCCACATCTGAGGAAATAATTGTTATGAGGGTAGATCTCAATGTTAAGTGTTCATATCAATAAAATTTAAAAAGTTGTGTGACTTTATCTCCAATTTTATAGATCGATAAAAAAAAAACCCTGATAATTCGAATCCTCCAACTAAAAAAAAATTATTCCTGGTGGGTATTTACAAGTAGATAGGTACTCCCTGAGCATTGCAATGACTTTCCTATATTGTGTATAGAAGAAAAGGCTATAAAGCAACCAAAGCTGCAATGCAGGAAACAGGGAGCTGTTGGAAATGGAACGTGTTTTGAAAGAATTTTGGTTGGTGCTGGTAGAGTTTAAACTATCCAATACAGCATTGGCTGTTTAGCTAACAGGTGTTATCACATTGTGTCATTTCAGTCCAGTGTAGAAGGATGTGTTCTAGGAGGCTGCCCCCTTACTTTGAACAAAAGTTAGAAGTTCACTTTGTCACCAGAATTGAAACAGGGGAGGTGAATAGGCCTTACTCCCTCAGTGACTGTTCCTCTCTATTGTGAGTTGACTCCCTTAGCAATGGTTACTCCATTTTGAATCTTCTTTCACATAATCTGTGGGAGATGCAATTGAAGATCCTTTTGCAAAAAACAATCTGGCTGAGTGGCACCTGGGAAACCATTGAAATAGCATGTTGGTTTGTAATTACAATGACAGATTGGTATGACAGGCAGGGAAGGAAGAGATTATGAGGGTATTGACTTTAAAAGTAAATCAGCCAGTTATTTTGCCAGCAAAATGGGCTTATTTGTGAATAGCAGAGGAACTGCAATTCAGGATAAGCAAGCCATAGCAAAAGCCATAGGCAAGTCCAGAGAACAAAGAAGAGGAACATTATAGGGAAAAAGGAGGAAGTTGGAGGCAGGGGGGAGGGAAGGCCTTTTTTAAATTATTAATGCAAACCAATTTATTTCCATGCACAACTCTGTCAAATGGAGAAGATTAAGAGGAAAACGAAAATAGAGGAAATGGAGGAATGGGAGAGTCAAGGGTAGTGACAGTTTCTCATTAGCTGAGTTGTGGTATTTTCTTGAGCTTGTTTCTGGGCAAGCAGAAAATTTTCCTTCCACCTAGCTGGAGTAGTAAAGTAGGCTTTTTCACTGTTGGGAATACAAGGTACATCTCTTTCTGTTGGGGTCTGCAACGGACAAGTGATAGGGCATAAGGGCTCCCCCTTTTGGCTGCCGAGACATTTTAAAAGAAATTTCCTTTAAGTTTACATTGGACTGGGGTGTTTGAGAACTTACTCAACAGGGTAGGGACTTGAACACCGGTAGGACAGGAAGGATGTGTGCAGCAGAAGTTGATCCAATCGAGGAGAAGTAGGCTGGGGGAGGACGGCCTAGGCAGAGGAGTGGCCCGAAGTTTGGTGTGTTTGAGTGACCAGAGGAGTTGGGTCAGAGTGTTTTCTTGCAGGTGTAGTGCAGACCCAGGTCGCTACTCACTCTTCCCATTCTGCCACAGCCTTTTTTCTTTTTGTAAACATTTTGCTCTGTTTATTTTTTTTCTTAATAGCTGTATTCTCTGTGCAATCAACAGTAACTTTGTATCAAATAATAATTACCTACACTTTTATTTATAGATTTTTAAAAAGTCAAATGGCTTATTTTTATAATCTGCATTAATCTTATTTTTATAAAATAAAATATTTTATAAATTTATAGATTTATAGATTTATATATATTTTTATATATAAATATATATATAAATATCAAATATATATATAAAAAATATATATATATAATATATATATAAATATATATAAATATAATATATATAAATATAGATATATATATTTATATATAAATATTTATATATTTATAGATTTTTAAAAAGTCAAATGGCTTATTTTTATAATCTGCATATTAATTCTTGATAAAGAAGATAAATGTAGCAAGTGGTTCATCCTAAGTAAAGTGTTTTTCAGTATTCTCCTTAGTACCTGGCTCTGTTTGGTTATTTTCTTCCTCAATATTTCCCCTCAATATTCCATTTATTTATCTATCTCTATCTCTATTCTATCTATCTCTATCTCTATATATTTACATCTACATATATATCTATATCTGTATTATTTTAGAGAGAAGGCTGATATGGGGTTCAATCCCATGACCTGAGCTGAAGTCAAGAATAGAGCGCTCAACCAACTGAGCCACCCAGGCACCCCATCAATATTCCTTTTAGTAATAAAGTAATGCTGTGAGGAGATACAAGATAGAGGAGATCAGTGCTGTGGGATAGCTTTTGATCAGTTTGTTGAGATATACACAAACGGGATAAATTGTAAAGCAACATATATGCATATGGTACAGGATATAGACTGAAATGTATAAATGGCAAGGGAATGTAAAATAAAAGAATAATCAAACAAAAATGGGTTTCTGGATGCCAAACTAAGTTCCATATATTGCTTTCTTTTCTATCACATACATACTGGATTTAACAGTTTGATGCATTAGAGGCAGTTTGTATCAACAAAAATTTTAGAATGGAGTTTCCTCCCTGTGTTGGATCAATAAAATCAATAGCCTGACTTAGAGCTTAGCTGTTTTAAGTTACACAAGCGGTAGAGTAGACGTGCAGGTTGTTTTGTTTTGTTTTGGTAATTCTTGAGGCAGAAAACAGACCAGCTGAAGCAAGTTTTCAAGGACACCAATCAATAAGGTGGCTGACAGATACCTTATCCTAGCAGTCAGAATTTCCTGCTACACATTTAGCTACTCTTTTACAGGGCATGTATTCCCATTTCCTCGCAACCATGCATCAATGTCAGTGAATCCACAGACCGTAACGTTGACCATACTTTTGGAAGATATTCTATTTCAAATTATAAGACATATTGTGCATTTTATTCTTTATTTGCTTCAAGAAATTTTTGAGGAAATTATAAGGAATTCTGTCAAGTAATATGCTATTTCCACCACTGAGAAACATTTCTGTTGAATAGATTCGTGGTTCTCAAAGTGTGGTCCCTGGACAAGCTGCATCAACATTGTCTAAGAACTTGTTAGACATGCCAGTTCTCAGACGCCACCCCAGACCTCTTGAACCAAAAATTCTAGAGGAGTGGCAATAGAATGGTCCTGTTCCGAGCAGCCCCTGCAGCCACATATGGTATGGGAACAGCTCATGTCCCCAAAGAATGGTTGTGAGGGCGGACCAAACAAACACCCAGATTACTCACTAACAAATGATTTGGCTACTCATATAGTTTTTCTTCTCCTCCTCCTTTTTCTTCTTCTTCTTTTTTAAAATGTTTATTTACTTTTGAGAGAGAGAGAGAGAGAGAGAGAGAGAGAGAGAGAGAGAGAGAGATGCAGAGAGAGAGGGAGACACAGAATCTGAAGCAGGCTCCTGGCTCTGAGCTGTCAGCACAGAGCCCGACACGGGACTCAAACCCACAGACTGTGAGATCATGACCTGAGCCTAAGTCAGAGGCTTTTAAATGACTGAGCCACCCAGGCGCCCCTCCTTTTTCTACTTCTTTAGCAGGCTTCAATGGTTTTAAAAGCACAAGGATCGTGTAATGCTTAGAAGATAATTTTCCTTTTACAAGTGTGTTTATTTCCTAAAAAGAATTGTTGCAATGTGCAGAGTATTTAGAAAAATAGAATCCACATCACTTGATGTAAAAATAACATAATTATTATTACTCAAATTGTTATTAATTAAAATTAAATAATTACAAAAAGGAACATATGACTCAACTAGCTTCTTCAAACTTTGGGGCTGATGGAAAAAGGTAAGTGAACGTAGGAACAAAAGCAAATGTTCTTGTGTTATGGGGGAAAGATTATTGTTAGACATACTAAAAAAAAAAAAAAAAGAAATTCCTAAGGTTATTAATGGACAAGAAAGAAGCTGCTCAGCAGGCATATATTGAAAACAATAACAATCTCAACATGAATCTCAAAGGCATATAATTAGCTTAGAAAAAAAGAATGGCTTAGACCAGTGGTTCTCAACTCTGACTGTATATTAAAATCATCTTTTAAAAGCACAAAAGCCCCATGACCATTTCCAGACATTTACTAGTGGGGCCCAGTGGCACTGCTATATCTCACAGCTCCATGGGATTCCATTCGCATCATAATTATATGCATGGTGCCCCTTGAAGTTGTTCAGTGCACAGCCTGTGCAGCTAGAAGCAGTGGCATGAGCATCATTTTTTAAAGATCTCCAGGGTTTGTGTTTTTTTTTTTAAATGCTTAGCCAGACTTACACCCACTGAGTCTGACTGTTCCTTGTCTCTTATTCATACATCTAGCTTTGGAGTGCCTTTCTGTGATCACTCGTCCAAGTTCTCTTTGTGTGAAACATAACCTCACTGGTCTAAAAATGTGATGGGTGAATTGGGAGTATCGAACACACAGAATTATTTGCTTCAGCCTATAAATGTGATCGGCAACTCTGGAGCACTGCATCTAATTCCAGGGCAAGGGTAGGAAGACCTATATTTGGGACATGTCTGTTAACATTGAAAAACACAAACCTGTGAATGGTAAATGGCTAATTTTGATTTATCTACAGTAATAGCATATGGTAGAAAAAATCATTAGCAAGTAATTACCCTCTATGTGTGCAGTACAATGCTTATTGCCCATCATCTTCCTGATTTGCTTTCTTTTCCTTCCTCCTTCTCCATCTCCTCCTCCTCCTCCCTCCTCCTCCTCCTCCTCCTCCTGCTCCTCCTCCTCCTCCTCCTTCTTCTTCTACTTCTTCTACTTCTTCTACTTCTTCTTCTTCTTTGGTAAGGATAGGACACATACATTAATTTGGAAAAGCAAGAAAATATGGAAAACAAATCATGTTACTCATAACCAAAAATTTTAACAAGAGACTTATGTTTTTTTTCATTTTATCTGTTGAAGTACCTCTTCTATATTATGTCTTAGAAATAAATGATGAAGAGGGGCACCTGAGTGGCTCAGTCAGTTAGGTGCCCGACTCTTGGTTTCTGCTCAGGTCGTGATCTCATGGTTCATGGGATGGAGTGCCATAGCAGGTTTGCACTGACAGTGCTGAGCCTGCTTGGGATTCTCTCTCTCTCTCTCTCTCTCTCTCTCTCTCTCTCTCTCTCTCTCTCTCTGCCCCTCCCTTGCTCATGCTCTCGTGCTCTCTCTCTCTCTCTCTCTCTCTCTCTCAAAATAAATAAATAAACTTAAAAGAAATGATGAAGAGAGGTGAAAATCAAATTTGGAACAAACTGTCAGTTTAGGAAGAAATTGTATAAGTCGTGAGTTGGCGATATTGAAAATTATTCCTAAAATTATACTTTCTTTTTGTGGATGGGAATGTGCGTATAACATGTTTTTAAGCAAATATTTATTTTAGATTTTCATGTATTTAACTTCAGAACAAGTTGTGTATTCTTTTCTATACTATTTTATTTTATTTTATCTTATTTTATTTTATTTTATTATATATTGTAAGTGAGCTAAACATACAGCTATTCCCATATGCTTCTTTTTGTTTGTGTAACTCATGAACTGCCTATAAAATGTGCTAGTTGCTGACACTTGGATTTTTTTCCAAACAGGATTGATTGATTGATGCTGCCTTGTATGCTTGTATGTGAATCCTTAATATGTTGTTTGAAGGGCCAACTGTTGGGGCGGCTGGGTGGCTCAGTTGGTTGAGCAACTGGCTTTTGATTTTGACTCAGATCATGATCTCATGGTTCATGAGATTGAGCCCTGCTTGGGGCTCTGTGCTGACAGCGACAGAGCCTGCTTGAGATTCTCTCTCTCCCTCTCCCACTTGTGTGTGCTCGCTCTCTCTCAAAATAAATAAACATTAAAAAAAATTAGGCGCCAGCTGTAAAATTTGGAAAGCTCACCAAAAGTTGCTCAAACTTTTATCATAAGAGGTACAAATGAAGATCTGCATATTAATTAAACTCAAAAGAAAGTAATCCTGACTACTATGATATTATTCTATGTGTGTTTTGTGTAGGATTGGTTGAGTTTGTAGCTGGACTGAGACGATGCTCTGCTTGTCTCCAGGGATGTCTGGAAGTCTGGCACGGATCCCTGGGTGAGATAAGAGTGAGATATGTAGTTAGTGATTTATAATGTGCTGTTTAATGTTCAAAACAGCCCTGGAGGCAGCAGGACTGGCTTATCTGCTGTTGAGTGATGTATGAATTGAGGCTTTACACCTAGTGTAATCATTGCACAGCCTAGGTTGGCCAGATGACCAGCAGGGTATAAAAGACCCCAGTGTAAACTTGCACCTAAGCCCCCCTGAAATCAAGATACGTTTGGCATTTACTGAGAACGGGTCCCTAAGTGGGCTGGCCTGCAAGTCTGAGCCTCTCTGACTGCTTGGGCATTGTTTCCCCCTCTGTTCCATACCCTTTAGTTTTCTGGAAGCTTCACATGAATACAGTCTGTGGAGTCTTGTGAGTCCTTTCAATATTTGACCCTGTGTAATTGTTGTAGAGGCTGTTTTCACTTTGCTCCACTCATTAGGCTGTCATGAATGCATAAATAAAAAATGTACCTAAATATAAATTATAATCTGGCAAACTTGTATACAACACTGTTCTTGATTTGAATGAATCGTTTTAAATCTACATTTAACTCTATATACACTGCTTGCTTCTTTTATTGTTTTTACACTTATGTCTTTGTCAAAAGCAGTTCACAGTTTTTGGACTACAAGATGTCTGCTTTCTGTGACAAAAGATGGTTTCTTTCACAGAGTTTGTTTAGATGATTTGCATATTGTAATGGCTTTTGCATATTGGTCAAATTCTAGTTCACTTGTCTAGCATGTAAATCAACCCTAACTAGGTTCTCGATACTAAAAGTGCCTTTTCATATTATAACTAAAATAAATTGAGATAAGACACGTTTTTTAAAAAAATTTGGTAATATTGTTAAAATGAAATTAGCTTTAATCTGTTATCAAAGGGAAGCAGTTTGTGTTAATGTTACCTTTTAACTTGTATTTTCAAACTTGTGCATTTGCCTATATTGGGTTCTAAATGTTATTAATTAATAATTTTCAGGGCTATGTGTCTAATTAGTGCTAAGAAATATTTTTGATATTCTCAGAAATATATTTTAACCTTTCCAGCAGAGTTGTTTCTGTTTTATCTTTAAATTTCATTTTTATTTAATGGAAGAATGTACTTCTTTTTCTATTTAACTTATTCATATGCTATTAAACACATTTTAAATGCACTATAATTTGTGCTTTTAAACTTTATCACTAATGATGGAAAAAACTATATAAATAGGTGTTATAAGTAATAGTACATTTTGAAACAAGGTGTTCAATCTCCCCACCTATTTAAAATATTATTTTGTAAATTCTAAAAGATTAAATTTTTATTTAGACTATGAGCATTTGGAAATATGCACTTTTTTTGTCTGAAATATTTGTTTCACCATGAAATTATATTATGGCTTCAATAAATATGTCAGAGTGGTATCTCTGTTTTTGTTTTACGTCTGGCTGTATGATCAATGGTTAGAGGGTTTGGAATCTCTAAAATGTTGTTTTATTTGTGAACAATATAAGGAAAGGCAAATGTTCTTATTTAGCAATTCATGGGTGTTCTTCCATGCCTATTTAATATATTCAAATATTTCTGAAAAGTTTGAATTAGCCAAATTACACTGTAAATATATCCACAGAGGCCCATTATTCAAAGGAACCATTTAATGATAATAATTTTGTAAGACTAAGACACTATTTATACTATAAATCTTTACTCTCAACCTTATTTGCTAATATATAATAAGATCTTTTATTAATTTGGAGTACATCTGTTCACTTTTGTTATGTTTATTTATTTTTGAGAGAGAGAGAGAAAGAGAGAGAGAGAGCATGAGCAGGGGAGGGACAGAGAGAGAGGAAGACAGAGAATCCAAAGTAGGCTCTGGATGACAGCAGAGAGCCCAATGAGGGGCTCAAACTCAGGAACCATGAGATCATGACCTGAGCAGAAGTCGAACGCTTGACCAACTGAGCCACCCAGGTGCCCACATCTTTCCCTTTCGGAGTCACCATACAAATTTTGAGCTTGCCCCATATTCTTCAAACTGTAAAATGTTGTCAATCTTTTCTGTGGTTAGAGAAGACTTATGTATGTTAGAGACCATTCTGTAGAGCTGAAACGGAGAGGGGCAGAACTCCGTCAGGCTTCAAAAGAGAAATCTGAGTAAACAATTTCACTGCTGCTTCCTTAGTAAGGCCCCTCAGGGAAATATTTAATTGCTAATGACAGCAATCCAGCATGTACTAGCCTGAGCAAAACATGGATTTTTGTTTCTTTCAAGAAGCACAAGAGGCTGGCTTGCAGAAAGAAAGGAAATGTCACCAGAACCAGGACAATGACCTGGATCTCAGCAATGCAAAGTGACAACCAAAAGGTTACTCTCATTATTCCCCTCCTTTTCTTTCTGTTTGCAGGCTTCATCTTCTTGGACTTCTCCACAGGGCCAGGATCATGATCCAGAAGGACAGCCTCATTTCAGCCAGTTCCTGCCAACCAGTCCTGGGTAAGGCTGGTGACTGCTCCAGTGGCTATATGATTGGGGCTAGGATTGCTGCTCTGTGTGGTGACTTGGACCCATGTCGTAATAATGTTGGCTGTCCCCATCAGAACAATATGCTCAGAGGAGAACTTATTACCGGAGAAATGGGTAGCTATTCCCAGAAGAAGGTAGAAAGTGATTCTAGGCACAGAAAGTTATCACATGGCAACTTGTACGTTGGATTCATTTTGGATGCAATGTGAAAAATAATTCCAAATTAACTTAATTCCCTTACTGATAGGGCTAACCAGGCATGGCTCAGATAAATCTTTATTTTGTCAAATTCTTTAGCAAAGTCCCACAATATCCTTCTGAGGAAACTCTGTTCGAGGGACAACACTTTTTGATAAACTGTTAATTTGAATAATCTGATGTCAGTCTGCAGTGAGGTTTCTAGTAGTATCTTTGTGTCGTAAAACATTACTTTTGTAAGCGTTTCCAAAGAAGAGAATAATTCAACAAGTTTTTCCTAAGAACATTTTATGGGCAGACACTATTCTAGGCTCTGCTGATACAAAGAATATTAGACAAATTCCCTCCCTCCAAGAGCTTATCGTCTGTTAGGGAAGACAAATACATAAACTAGTCATTACCTTCAGAGAATATTATTTTAAAGATTTATTAGCCTGAGTTGAGGGAATGCAAAAAGGAATTCCCAGAGACGGTAATGCTTGAGCTGAGTTTTGAAGCAGTCAGTTTGGAGGGACAAGAAGAAGACATTGAAAGCAGAAGCATTACATAAGCAATGAAGTGGGAGCAGTGTCATACATTCGCAAGTGGCTCTGTACATTCAAATATCTATTTAAAATTGAAGTGAAATATCAATATATAAATTAAAACAAATTCTGTATTGGAGTAAGGATCTGTTTGGGGCAGTGCAGAGAGATGTAGCTGATGGGTGGTGACTAGACCTTGAAAAGACTGTGTGAAACTCAGACAAGCCCATTGCATGTAAGTTAATCAGTGTAGCAGAGTGTACAGAAAACTGTTTGGATGCTTTCCAGTTAAAGAAAGTAGAGTAAAGGCATCCCTATGCTGCTTCAATAATTGAACAGTTATAACCTGTAA